>NW_024423344.1:51548414-51673804 GCF_017311325.1 Ursus maritimus
ACTGGGCGTGGGTGGGAAATAAAATATGGCGATAGAGGCCAATATGGGTAAATATCACAGTTGGCATGCAAGGCATTTCCTTTCATTAACAGCCTCTCATTTTTGTGGTTGAATGCTGAGTGTTTCCTGGTTTCCTCCCAACTCTGAGTTATCTTCAGACTCAACACATTGGCCTTGGAAGTCTTACCACCTCTAGGACTGGATGCTTCAAATATATGGTGTTGAGTTGACTCTTGTGTCTAATTCCAGCCTACCTCTCATCTCAGACACATTGTCCCAACTGCCTGCTGAAATTACCATTTGGAGTGTCTCACATTTTCCTCAAACCTAGGACTATCTGAAGTAGAATTCATCATCTTCCCATTAACGGCAAATTCTTCCATTTTTCTAACAAAAATGACATGTCCCAAAATTACACTAACCTGAAACCCTAACTCCTCATCATCTCTTCTTTCTTTATTTGCCATTAATCCTGTGATCACTGCTTGAATCAGCTTCCTAAATCCATATCTCCTATCTGTCACTCTCTTAGGCCCTCACTACCCACGTGTCCTGCCTTCCATCGGCTGGACTAGGAGCTGGAAGATTCTCTAATTACATCTCTTCTACTTGTCCCTCTAATTCATCTTCTTCCTTCCAGCAAAGTGGTTTTCAAATGCAAATACACCAGCGCACAGCTCAGCAATAAAACTCTTCAAAGGTCCACAATGACTCACGTTCAAACTTCTTAGCTTAGCAAACCTCTCTGACTACTTTCTTTTGCATCATCCCTGTTTGCGCTCGACAAGACAAGTGATCTGTTTGTGTTCCAGGATGCGTTGATGGTTCTCAGTTTTTTGCTTTTGCTCGCCAATCTTCCTCCTGGAAGGAAGGCTTCTTGTCCTTTTCTTCTTCTCCTACCCCACCAATGACGCCTACTTATCCTTCAAGATTTTCAGACTTCAGCTCAAGGCTTCTCTCCTCTGCTAAGCCTTTTCTGAACCACTTAACTTGTCAAGGGTAGAATTGAGTATAGCTCATTTTGGATTTCTACTGTACCATTTAAGAACCTAAAATACATTTGACTTTTAATTTCACTTAAATTTTAATTAATGTTGTTAATGGAATTCAACACTTTACATGGAATAATTATCTTGCTTTATGTTGTTTCCTATCTGCAGCATTCCTAAGCCACCCATGGATTTGTTTAACTTATTTTTATATATAGTTAACAGCTGGAGAATGTTAGAATTTAAGATTGATTTCCCACCATTTAAAGGATGATTTATGGGGTTTGCTATTATCATCATTAAAATATCTTCTTTTCATTCTATTAGAGAACACCATTGCCTCTTGCTAATTATAGCAAATATGTAGAGAAGTCAGTCTCTTATCATTCTGATTTGGTAATTTGGTATGGTTCCTGTGGACACTATTTTAGAAACTGTGATATGGGATGTAGATTTGGTAGATTTGATCAGTTGTTTTAAGGTGGAACCTTCTTTACTCCCCTTACTTTGGAAATTATACATTCTAAGAATGCATGAGCTTAGCCTTACGGTTGCAATACTAGGTAGAAATAGAAGGGATAGTAACACAACTGCTTCCTTGAAGGAGTTTACTTACTAGAGGAGGAAGACAGATGGTTTGCCCAGAAGGCTGGAATATAGAAAGACTAGGATAAATGCCAGGAGGAATATGCAAAGTGTTGTGGGAAGTATTTCCAGGAAGTTGATCAAGGAGAAACTTCATGTGGAAGAAGAGAACTTTGAAGCTTGCTGGCCTTTGAAAATTGAGCAAGATTCATCAGGTGAGGGATGAGGAGGAAGGACACTGAACAGCTAAGCATCAGGGGAGGGATGAGGTGAAAGTGCATGGTGTGTGAAGAAAAGGAGTGGAGAGAAGGTACTTTTGTAGAGGATGTTTGAGAACTGGAAAGATGAAGTTACAGCCATCTGAAAGAACTCCTTGAATGCCTCAGCGGAAATCCAAGACTCCGGGGAGGCTTTTGAACAGAGTGGCAACCTTTTTTTTTGCTATTATCTACCCACAGTAACATATTGATGTTCACCCACTCTTTTATACTCTGCATTTGCAAAAAACTGCCCGTGATATCACTTGTTTGGAAGACGAGAGCGTTCTTCTCTAACCCTTTAGAAATGCTTTTTTTTTTCCTTCCCTTACTCAGTCTTTTGGCACAATGTTTGCATTATGAACTATAGCCACACTTTTTTGTTGTTGTTGTTCCGACGAGCACTGCTATTAGAAAATAACTGATACAGAGTATAAACATTCTATAATTATGCTAGAAGCTGCACAAAAGGACTCTTATCACAACTTCTAGCTCATTACCTGTCATTTGATTTAAATATTATAGATCTTCACCTATTTCATTCTGTTGTGTTCATATTGATACGTGCACTGAGCAATGTATTCTCTTGGGAATGTCCTATTACACTTCCTTTTACTCGTTACTCCTGTTAAGATAAAAGAAAATTGAGATTTTATCCACTGTTTTTGAGGGGTGGGGTACATACATTTATTGGATCATGTATTGGACTCTTCTCCCAGCTGTGGCTCCCTGTTTCAATTCATCTTAAAGGAATTTTAAACAGTTTTATTCAAATATAATTTATATACCATAAGTCCATCCATTTTAAGTATCAATTCAATAAATTTAGCTATTTACAGAGCTTGACAACCATCACTATAATATAATTCTAGAACATTGCTACTTGCTGTGACGCAGAAGAAAACTTGTACCTAATTACAGTCATTCCCCATTCCGCTCTCAGCCCCAGATAACCTACTTTGTCTTTTTATGTTGCCCTTTTGGACATTTTGTATATTTGATAAGGCAATTATCGAGTATAAATCGTCACATGTGTCTGGCTTCTTTGTGTGCATGTTCTTGAGGGATCCACCCATGTTGTAGGATGTAACCTACTTTCCTTTTGTTGCCAATGGTATTCCGTTGTGTGGATATACCATATTCTGTTTATCCAGGCACCGGCCGATGGACTTTGGTCATTCCATGCTTGGTGTGAGTAACTCTGCTACAAGACAATGAGTATATAAGCTTTTGTGCAGGACATGTTTTTATCTCTTTTTCAGTGATCGATTGAGGTTCTAGTTTCCCTGCATCCACATCCACATGTTATTGTCTACTCTTTGTGATTAGAGGCATTTTTAGTGAGTGAGATGGTATTTTATTAGGTTTTGATTTGTGTTTTCTGATGACTAATGATGTGAGCATCTTTTTATTTATTGGCCATTTATATCTTCCTATGGATAAATGTCTACCTTCAGCTGTTTGTCCATTTTTAAATTGAGTTCTTTTATTATTGAGTTGTAAAGTTTTATTGGGTTTACAAGTCTATCAAATATACCACTTACAAACATTTTCTTTTCCGATCTCTGTGGCTTTTTTGCCTTTTTCATTTCTTGATGGTGTTTCATGAAACACAAAATTTTTTTAAAGATTTTATTTATTTGACAGAGAGGAGAGAACTAAGCAGGGGGTGGGAGAGGAAGAGCAGGCCCGCCGAGAGGCACCTGATGAGGGCTCGATCCCAGAACACCGGGAATCACGCCCTGAGCCAAGGCAGGCCGCTTAGCTTACCTTTAAGGTCCAAACCACACAAGCTTTTAGCTTTGAGTGAAAATCTAGTTTTACCAATTTTATTTTATCTCTGTGCTTTTAGATATTCTATCACATTTTTGAGATGCAGGGTCAGTAATTCGAGGTGGAAACTCTGGAATGTTATGATGACACAATAACCGGAGGCCTTATCATTCTGTATTTACAGTAGCTGGCCTGCTCCGGCAAGACTTTGATTTACTCCAGTGGATTTCCTGAAATTACGGCCAGTAATTCAGTCTTTACTTTGAGTTGCTGCCTTCACAAACTTCTCCCTTTTCCTTCTCATACCACTGAGAGCAATATGACTCTGTCCTGGACATTTGGAGATGTCATCTCGCCAGCTCCGGGAGTTCTAGAGCCGTAGCAATCACTCACAGCACATTCAGAATAGCCGAGTGCCTGGTGTTGCTGGAAAAGGCTTATCAACCTGGTCTCCTAGACTTGTCCTGGACGCAGGGCATGGAATTATGAAAGCTTCAAGACTGAGCAGCAGGGCTGGCAGTTGTAGCCTGAATCCTGCCTCCCTTGTTTTCTGGCTTTGTGCAAGTTAATCTTACCTGTCGTTTAACTCTTTCATTTAGAAAATGAGCTTTGGGTCCTCTAACATCTCTCTTCTAAAGCGGCTCTCAGTGGTGGGGGTGGGGGGATGGTTGCCCCTTCAAGTGCCCACCACCCTAGGGCTAATTAGCAAGACATTTGTGCTCATGATAAGTGAGGCGCACTACTGCATGCACTGGGTAGGGTCGAGCTAGTGACATTGACAAAGAGGTACCCGGCCCCACCTAGCAGCCATCTTGGAGAAGTCCCGCTTTAGACCAGTGCTTATATAGTATTTTAAAGAAAGAAATTCCCCTGTCTTGTTTCATCCAAATATCTCTTTTCCAAGCGCCAGCTCCAAAGGTACAAGCCTCTTGGCCCGCCTAATTCACTAATGATTGTTTTCATTTTCCAGAATTCACTAGTGCTACTTACTATTATGTCTTGAATAAACATGTACCATGAAAATAAACATGTCGTTTTTATCTTTTTAAGCAGTAGGAAAAAATATATATACTTTAAGCTGAATCAGTTAAAATATCAGTTACTAGGTTTCCACTTTTGGTCAATAAAGTCATTCTGGGGCGTTATGAACTAGGCTCCAATGGCAGCTGGTCTCTGGGAGTCCCTGCAGCCTCCATTGAGACGACAGTGAGACAGTAATGTGAAAGCTAAAATGCTGCCTAATATACATATCAGGGGGCGTTTGAGAATCTTCCCCAGCCCAGTCATTTAGCTTCTCACTGGGGCCCAGTCAGCAAGGAAAGATCTGGTTTCACTCGGGAGAGTAGAGCCCCTGACTCCACAGCGCATTGGGGACAGTCTGTCAGCCAGGAAGGCAGAGACAGGTGATTTCATAGCAAGACCACTCTGACACGTATAAGAATTTGTTTATAAAACTTGAAACTTCCTTGCACTTGCCCTCTATTAGTCACTCTGTTTCACATCTCTACTTCTCCGCCATATCATGTAGGTTATGAATTATTATCTTTGCCAAACTATGAAGCCCAGCTTAAGGACACAATCTAAGAGCACATCATCGGAGTCACTCGTGGAAGACATTAAACAGCACCAGGTGCAGGACTGACCCCTTGAGACTGACTACTCAATTGGCCCAAGGCTGACATTTAACCATTGATGACTTCTGAGTAGGGCCCTCCTGAGCCAATCAGCACATCAATCAATAGTGTGCTCCTAAGCCCACATTCCAGAATCACTTCTCTTTAGGGCTGACGCCATTTATTCCATGTATGTTGTTTCACTCAGATGGCATAGCTAAAATGCAAAGGCAACTGCAAGGGCTTACCGAATAGACTTCACTGTGATAGACATGGGTTGACTACAAACATAAAAGCAACAATCGATTTTCATTTTTCATTTCCATTAACAGGTCAGTAAGAAATCTCTGTCCACCTTTGGAATGTGCTTTCCTAATTGTCTTCATTGAGCCTTGGTTGACCATATTATGGACTCTGTGTGTGTGTGTGTGTGTGTGTGTGTGTGTGTGTGTGTGTGTGTGGTGTGTTGTATGAATGTGCGCTGGGGGTTCATCTGTACAATTAGCATTGGATTTTACCCTTGATATTCTCTCTCGTGGCATATCCACTATTTAATTGTATAATTTTACAAATAAATCCCAACCTGTAGACTTTTTACTTTATTCATTTATGCAACTGTTTGATAACAGATTTTTAGAGATCAAATAGATGTTGTTTTAATAATGGGTACCAATTTTGAGAGCAGTTTAAAGATTTACAGAAAAAGGTGAACGAAAGTGCAGTTTGCTAGTGTACTTCCTGCCCTACCTCCCCCGGTTCCCCTGCTACTAGCACTGAGTCTGGTACATTTTTATAACTGTTGAGCCGGTGTGATATATTATTATTAACTAAAGTCCATAGTTTAGGTTGGGTTTCATTCTTTGTGTTGTGCGATGTTCTGTGATTTTTGCCAAAATGCACAGTCATATGTGTTCACCGTTCAGTATCAGAATGACTTCAAAAATTCTCATGTTCTTCCTTTTGATCCCTTCCCTTACTGATCTTTTGCTTTCTCCATAACTTTGCCCTTTATCTGAATTGTCATGAGTTAGAATCATACAGGGTGCAGCCTTTTGGATTAGGCTTCTTTTACTTAACAATATGCATTTAAGTTTTCCTTCTTATCTTTTGGCTTGATAGCTCATTATTCCCCCCTTCTCCTTCTTCCTCTCCTCCCATCCTCCTTTCCCATATTTTTTTGTAGAAGATAACATTTTCATCATATAGATGTACACAGTGTGTTTATTCACCTATTTAAAGAACATGTGAGTTACTCCAATATTTGCAAATATAAAGCTGCTTAAAGCCAATTCTTGCACTGATTTTGTGTGGACTCACAAGTTGTTCAACCGAGCTTGCAAATACACAATAATGCAATTGCTGGATCATAAGATGGAAGAATGTGTTAAACTTTGTAAAAAAAAATTGACCAAACTGTCTTCTTTTTATAATAATTTTTTATTTTGTTATATTAGTCACCATACAGTACATCCCTGAGTTTTGATGCAATGTTCCATGATTCATTACTTGCATATAACACCCAATGCACCATGTCATAAATTGCCCTCCTTAATACCCATCACACGGCCCTATCCCATTCCCCCAATCCCTCCCCTCTGAAGCCCTCCAGTTTGTTTCCCAGAGTCCATAGTCTCTCATGGTTCCATTCCTACTTCTGTTCCCCCCCTTCACTTCTTCCCTTTCTTCTCCTACCAATTTCCTATTTCTTATGTTCCATAGATGAAGAAATCATATGATAATTGTCTTTCTCTGCTTGACTTATCCTTAGCATTATCTCCTCCAGTGCAGTCCATGTTGCAGCAAAATATTGCGAACTTGTTCTTTCTGATAGCTGGTAATATTCCATTGTATATGTGGACCACATCTTCTTAATCCAGTCATCTGTTGAAGAGGCATCTACGGTTCACTCCGATTTACTCTAGTAGAATAATGCTGCTATGAACTTGGCGGTGCATATGGCCCTTCTCTTCCTACGTCTGTATTTTGGGGTAAACATACCCAGTAGTGCAATTGGCTGGATCATAGGGTAGCTCAATTTTTAACTTTTAAGGGACCTCCACTGTTTTCCAAAGTTGCTGTCCAAGCTTGCATTCCCACCAACAGTGTAAGGGATCCCCCATTCTCCACATCCTCTCCAGCATTTGTTGTTTCTGCACGCAGATCAATTTTCCATTCTAACTGGTGTAAGGTGGTATCTCAATGTGTTTTTGATTTTAATTTCCCTGATGGCTAATGATTTTGAACATTTTTCATGTGTCTGTTAACCATTTGTATGCTTCATTGGAAAAGTGTCTGTTCATATCTTCTGCCCCCATTTTTGATTTGATTATTTGTTTCCGTGTAGTGAGTTTGAGAAGTTCTTTGTAGATCTTGGATACTAATCTTTTTATCTGTAGTGTCATTTGCAAATATCTTGTTTCCCAATTCCGTGAGGCTGCCTCTCTTGGAGTTTCTTTGAAACTTACACACACCTTTCAGACTTTTTATCTTGGAAAATCCCACAAGTTCATTTTTCTTTTGTTTCTCTTGCCTTTGGAATTGTGTATGAAAAGAAGTTCCCTGTGGCGATGTCAAAGAGGTTGCAGCCTGTCAATTCTCCTCTAGGATTTTGGTGATTCCGCATACATCGAAGGTCTTTCATCCATTTAAGGAATTTATTTATTGTGTATGAGTGTGAGAGAGTGAGTCAAGAATTTCATTCTTTTTGCATGTAGCTGTCCAATTTTCCCAGCACCATTTATTGAAAGACTGTCTTTTTCCACTGGATGTTTCTTCCTGCTTTAATGTCAAAGATTGAGTTGCCCAAGAAGGCCGAGGGTCCATTCTGGTTCTCTATTCTGTTCCATTGGATCTATGTGTCTGTTTTCTGCCAGTACCATGCTGTCTTTGTGATCACAGCTTTGTAAGGTATAGCTTGAAATCATGGCAGCGTGATGCCCCAGCTTTGTTTTTCCTTTTCAACAATTCCTGGCTGATTCCAGGGCCTTTTCTGGTTCCACACAAATTTAAGGGCTGTTTGTTCCAGGTTCTTTGAAAAATGTCCTCGGATATTTTGATTGGGATGGCACTGAAGTGCTAGTGCTCTGGGTAGCATAAGACATTTTAACTATGTTAATTCTTCCTGATCCATGAGCATGGAATATTTTTCCATCTTTTTATGTCTTCTTCAATGTCTTTCAAGAGTGATTTGTAGTTTCTAGAATATAGATCCTTTACGTCTCTGGTTAAGTTAATTCCGAGATAACATATGATTTTTGGTGCTATTGTAAATGGAATGGATTCCCTAATTTCTCTTTCTTCAGTCTCATGTTTTGGATTTTAGCCATTCTAATAGGTGTATACAGATATCTCATTGTTATTTTAATTTGCAATTCCATAATAACATTGAACATCTTTTCACTTGTCTATTTGTCATCTGCCTGTCTTCTCTGGGGAGGTATCTCTTCAGATCTTTACCAATTTTTTAATTGGGTTATTTGTTTTCTTCTTAAGAATTCTTCGTGTATTTTAGATACAAGTCTTTTTTTAAAGATTATTTATTTATTTATTTATTTATTTATTTATTTGACAGAGAGAGAGAGAGGACAAACAGAGGGAACAACAGGCAGACAGGGAGGGAAAAGCTGAGCAGGGAGCCCAATGCAGGGCTCAATCCCAATGACCTGAGCCGAAGGCAGGCACTCAACCTACTGAGCCACCCAGGTTCCTCCAGATGCAAATCTTTTGTCATGCATTTTTTTTTTTTTTGCAAGTATTTTTTTCTCACTCTGGCTTGTCTTTTCATTCTGACAGTGTCTTTTACAGAGCAGGGATTTTTAATTTTAATAAAGTATAACTTAGCCATATTTTTCTTTCATGGATTGTGCTTTTGATGTATCTAAAAACTTGCTGACCCAAAGTCACCTAGAGTTCTCCTATGCTCTCGAAGTTTTATGGTTTGCATTTTTACATTTAGCTTTATGACCATTTTTTAATTAATTTTATGAAAGGGTTGTGTAAGGACATTATTTTGATTCTTTCTTTCCTTCTTTCTTTCTTTCTTTCTTTCTTTCTTTCTTTCTTTCTTTCTTTCTTTCTTTCTTTCTCTCTCTCTCTCTCTCTCTCGTAGGAATCCAGTTGCTCTAGCACCAATCCTTTCTCCATTGACTTGCCTTTGCTCCTTTGTCAAAGATTAGGTGATTATATTTGTGTGGGTTTATTTCTGGGCTCTTTATTCTGATCCATTGATCTATTTGTCCATTCTTTCACCAATACTCCACTTTCTTGATTACTACAGCTCTATGGTAAGCCTCGAAGTATGGTAGTGTCCGTCCTCTGATTTTGTTCTACTTCACTACAGTGCTGGCTCTTCTGGGTCTTTTGCTTCTCCAAGTAAACTTTAGAATCCGTTTGTTAATAGTCAGAAAATAACTTGCTAGAATTTTTATTTGGATTGCATTGAATCTATAGGTCAGGTTGGGAAGAACTGACATCTTAATGTTGAGTCTTCTTGTCTATGAACATGGAATATCTTTTTATTTAAGCCATCTTTGATTTCCTTTATTTGACTAGTAGTTTCCTCATATAGATCTGGTACATATTTTGTTAGATTTATACCTAGGTATTTCATTTATTTGGTGTTAATGTAAAGCGTTGTGTTTTTAATTTCAAAATTCAATTTTTTATTGCTAGCATATAGGAAAGCAATTGAATTTGTATATTAACAAATATAAAACTTGCAACTTTGGAACCTTGCTATAATCACTTAGTTTCAATAACTTTTGTTGATTCTTTGGGATTTTCTCCATAAATAAGCATGTCATTGGTGAACAAAGACAGCTTTATTTTTTCCTTCCCAATCTGTATACTTTATATTTCCTTTTCTTATGTTTTCAAGGAAAAATTTCTTTTTATTTTTAGCATTTACTAAGACACCCAGTATAATATTCAAAAGCAGTGGTGAGAGGAGACATCCTTGCTTGTTCCTGGTCATAGTAGGAAAACATCTAGTTTCCTACCATCAAGTATGATATTGCTTGTAAGCTTTTTGTAAACAGTTCTTTGTCAAGTGGAGGAAGTTTTACTCTATTTATAGATTGCTGAGATTTTTTAAGAATCATGAATGGGTGTTGGATTGTGTCAAATGCTTTTTCTGTACCTATTGATATGATTGTATGCTTTTTCTTTTTTAGCCTGTTGATGTGATGGATTGTATTAATTGATTTTTGAATGTTGAGCCAGCCTTGCATGGCTGGAATAAATCTCATTTGCTCCTGTGTATAATTTTTTTCATAGGTTGTTGGATTTGATTTGCTATTTTCTGGAGGATTTTGCATTTATGTTTATGACAGATATTGGTTTATAGTTTTCCTTCCTTGTAAGGTCCTTATCAAATAATTCTCTATTTCAGTTCTGCCTAATATGACATCCAAATGGATCACCAATTACCAATAGTTATTAATAGAATTATTTTTATCTTACAATTTTTAAATTATCCAGGTTGAATTAGATAAAGAAAACTAGTTCTCAAAACTTTGACTAATAGAGAGGTCCTCCACTCCAACATTACTAAGATCAAGATTTGGCTTTTATTTTAGACATGGCTAACCAATTATGTAAAAGCAATTTGCCATGTTTAAGGCTATGGTTCTGATACAGATTTTCTTTCATACTCATCAAAAGCTTAAGCAAATGTGGTTGAGGGAAAAAAAGTGACGGCAAAGACAAACTTACAGTTTCTTTTTTTTTTTTTTTTAAAGATTTTATTTATTTATGTGACACAGAGATAGCCAGCGAGAGAGGGAACACAGGCAGGGGGAGTGGGAGAGGAAGAAGCAGGCTCATAGCGGAGGAGCCTGATGTGGGGCTCGATCCCATAACGCTGGGATCACACCCTGAGCCGAAGGCAGATGCTTAACCGCTGTGCCACCCAGGTGCCCCAAACTTACAGTTTCTATCTCAATGTCAAGATTAGGAGATTGGGGTGATTAAAATTTTACTTACTTATTATTTTGCAAAATAATTTACACAGTGGAGAGGAGACCCAGTGAGTTTAAAGTTTCAGCTCTGTTAAGAAGGATTGTGAATGCTTGATAGGGCATGAATAGGACCTACATTATTATATTTACATTTATATTTGATTTATCTTGAGGGATATGTACACTGTCACATTTGCAAATGACATAACAAGGCATTATGAAACAGAATGTTATTCAGACAAATTACTTATTTTTATGCTTATGATTTATTCTGTTATTTATATCCATGGTCTGCTCAGTATTTCTGGAGGCCAACATTAATATCGTTTATAGTTACATGATTAAGAGCCTGGTATAGTGATTACCAGTCCCAGGCTTATTCTGTTGTCATCCCTGAAATGCCTATACACAGAACAAAAATCCCACAACCTGATTGTTTTCTACTCTGTTAGCCCTTAATAATAATAAGTAAGATTTACAGAGTGCCACAGTGTACCAAGTGCCAATGCGTTACAGGCACTAATTCATTAAATGGTTCCAACAACCCTAAGAGGCAGGTACCAGTAGTAGCCTTTACTTTACACCGGAGGTACCTGAAGCACAGAGAGGTTGCAGAGTGTGTACAAGGTCACCCAGCTAGCAGTTGGTGCAACCAAGACTTAAATCCAGGTGTTAACAAATTTAGAACTTTCTCTCATCTACTGTGCTATACCGACTTCCAATTAAAGAAGAGACAAAACAAGCAAATACTTTCAACTCTCTTTAAACAAGTTCTCTATTTCATCTGTTGGAATCTTATAGACACTTTGGACAAAATATAGAAAGAAAATAATTTTATTTATATCCCTTTGAGGTAATCTTTATATTTTATTATAAAGTTCATCTAACTTAAATTTATAGTTTAAACATCCAAAGGGGATTTATAAACTCTCTAAGAGGGGAATCTGAAATGGCTCAGACTTCAGGAACAGCTGGATCCAGAGGCTCAAATCCTGTTCTTACGATGGTTTCTCTACATCTCTTGGACACATTTTCTTTGTGGGGTAGGCCAATGGCTTTCAGTGGCTACATCTTTGTAGCTTAACAATTCCAATGGAATAATTGTATAAATAATTGTATTTCTATTAATTGTATTTCTATTAATAATGTTTTTATCAGCTTCATGGTTTTGCTGAAACCTATTCAATTGATAAACCTGGTAAAATTGAGATGGGACTCTAGGCTGCTATAAGTTGTAGAGACTTTTAGAGTTTTGGCTTCGTTTTGATATTTACTCTTAATTGGGAGTGTATATTATCTTATTAACATTGCCCACACCTCACACTAATTCATTTTTGGTGAAGAATGAACTTGAAACACTTTCATAGAGATGCTCATTCTGATTTTGCTCCCCTAATATACTGCCCCCACATGTTCTGATTATACATCTTCCTGTTCCGACTGAGATGAGAGGGGAATGAAAACCCCTCCCTGAAGAGTGGGAAAGGTGAACTAGATGTGAGTAAAGTCACCAGGCTGGGTAAGGGCTCAACAACAAGGGCTGATTAACTGACTCTCTTCCGGTGAGTTCCTCTGCCTTATAGCCAATTCCTATTGACAACATCATGAAAGCCATGGCCAGCTCCCCGTGTAATAAATAGGATATTACTACTCTCTGAAGCCGTAGGGTATCCTGTCTGGTCTCCAAGTGTACACATGGAAGCTTGTTTTCCCCATCATCTAGGTATCCTAGGTCTTCCCTAGAGCTTATGAGCGTCCCAGGAAAGGGCAGACAGATGCCCTCAAGGAGTAGGTAAATGATATGTACAAAACTCGGGGCATAGCCAGGCTCATGATTCTCCCCCACGCCATAGTAATTTTTCACTCATATGGATGATTGGAAGGTGGGTCTTGCAGGGCAGCTGGTCTTTGTAAGTCGTCCTCATTCAGTAGGGCTGGAGCTGGCTCTCTGTTCCAGCATAGCACCTGTACACAGGAACGATACTTTTGATAGTGCTGCTTTTCTTGGACTACTTCCTAATGCTTTTTTTGTAAATATTACAGAAGAAATGAAAATAAGAATTGAGAAAAGAGTACTGGCTTTGATAACTAGAAGGTCAATGATGGAATCTGAAAAAGCAAATTAAGATAGACGGTCTCAGAAGAGGTCAAAAGGGGCCAAAGAGTGAGCGGGGAGAAGAGACCCGAAGGCGGCAGGTTCTGCCTCCCCTTCAGAAGGTGTTGCTCTGAAAAGAAGGAGCAAAATATGTCATAATCGTATCATCTTTTGAGAGTCTACCAAATATTGTACTTGATTTCTCATATTTATCTGACAAAACAATTAAATGCCATTATGTCCGTGTATAATAAGAAAACCAAGGCATAGAGACACTAATTTGTCTTGTAAAAACAAAGCAACTGATACTAAAACCCGTTGGCTTTCCACTCTACACCACTGTCTCTTACAGGATGGTAAGTAAGGTCAGGTGAATGGTGTCCTTCCTTCCTTCCTTCCTTCCTTCCTTCCTTCCTTCCTTCCTTCCCACCTTCCTTCCCTCCTTCCTTCCTTCCCTCCTTTCTAGTGAAGACCCATCAAAGGACAGAGGAAAGAATCACAGAACACTGTGTTCTCCTACATATTTAGTTTCCTTTTCCATAGAGTAGAGCAGCCAATTTAAGAATTTGGATTCAGTCCATCCTGGATTCCGATCTCTGATCCACTTTAAACTCCCTGCTCAACTCCAGGTGCACTCTTTTGCCTCTCCGGCCTCAGTTTTCTCATTTATCCAGTGGAGGTAACAACATCTAACTCAGAGACTTTCATGAAGATTAGGACGATAATGTATGTAAAAGCATCTGCCACGATGCCCAGCTCAAAATAGTCTCAATACACGGTTGATGTAGTTACTGATATGGTTTTGTTATAATATGATTGAATTGTCCTCGATTTCTTTGAGGTGATAGAGGGCAGGTCTTGATCCTGTTATATATTTAGAAATATTCCATATTTCAGTATGCAAAGATGAATAAAACTGTCGTTTTATTATTTATATTATATTGTATATATAATATATTATTTATATTAACAAAATTTATATTAACAAACTTCCATTAATGCCAATCACGTGCCCAATTTGGCCCTAGGAAGTAGGGATGGAAGAGTGAATTAAACAGTGAATTAAACAGTGACCCTCTTCAGGGCGCCTGGATGGTTAAACGTCTGCCTTTGGCTCAGGTCATGATCTCCAGGTTCTGGGATTGAGCCCCATGGCAGGCTCCTGGCTCAGCGGGGAGTCTGCTTCTCCCTCTCTCTCTGCCTCTCTTCATGCTTGTGCTCTCTCTGTCTCTGTCTCTCTCAAATGAATAAATAAAATCTTAAAAAACAAAACAAAACGATGACCCTCTTCTAAGAGGCAAGCAAGTGATTATCATAAAGCGATTAGTAACTGCTCTGATAGAGCATAAGCTGAGTGCTGGGGAAGCCTGGGGAAGGTAGCATTCTGGCTGGGGCAGTTGCGAAAGGCATCAGGGAGAAGGTGACTTTTAACAGTGATAATACAAATACTATCTTGTAGGGACCAAGAATTACACTAAAAGTTTTGCATATTTTATTGCATTTGCTTTTCACTACGTCATCCTGTCTCCCACCTCATGACCCTCGGTGAGAAGTTGCAGTATTAGCACATCCTCTAACATGCCATCCAGAGAAAGGGAAGGTACGGGGTTCTCCAGGGTTTTCTATGGGAAGCTACCCCTCACAGATGCTCCCGGAAAAGGACTCCACAGTTGAATATATCTGAGAAACAAGTGATGCTTTTGCCTCTTGGAGTATTGCAATGTATGATGATTTTTATAGGTTCTGAGAAGACTCTTGAGATTTCTTAACTCAGACTTTTCCAAATGACACCTACCTTTTAAAAAAATAACTGTAAATGCTGTCATTTACCTATAAGCAAATATCTGTATGCATTCGGAAATGCTCTTTTGCATAGGAAGAGTCACAGGAGTGATAGTGACTTCTTTTACGTACTTTAACGTATTTCTAATGAAAGTGGCACAGGTTTGAATGGGGGAAGTGGCAATAGGAGAAGTTGAAAAATCGTGACGTGGTAGAAAGTGCGGAACCAGAAAACAGCAGATCTGTGTTGTCTAGGAGACTGTTGTTTATAAGAGGGTAACTTGTTAACTTGCTAAAAATTTAGGTTAAACTCGTAGAATTTCAGGAAGTTGATGTCAGGACAAAGTGTTTAGAAAAGATATACATAACTATCATTACACTAACACCAACTGATACACTCGGTTTATATTATTTTGCTTGGTTTTACTCTTTCTTAAACAATTCCTAATTGGAATTACCCTTAGTCATTTTTTTTTTTCGTATTTCCCCAATATTCTAAAACTTGGTTCTGTAATATTACCAGTCAATGAGTAAGGCTTCTGAAATCACTGAAAAACACCTTAAGCAGTTTATAGTATTTAATTGCATGATTGGTTTTCAATGATACTGCGGTCATGACCTGAATTTTCTTATCAAGTGCGGTGAATCTTTTCTTATGTCTGGTTAATTATTACCATTGGATGAATATCTGTTTAATGGAATGAAACTGAAGTGAGTCTTACACTGTTTCACTTCCATGTTGTGATGTAAATGGTCCTGGAAGATGATTAAATGATAAAAAGACATATTCCAGGGATGTCCCTTCCTGTCCCGATCCCACCTCTTTTGCCCTTGGGCCCCTTTATTTAAGTTTCTAATTGTCATCAAATTGCAATTTCCTGAAAGCGGCCCGTGCTCCAGTCAGTGATAGACACAAACACACCTTGAGAAGCTCAAACGCATTGCCCCTCAGAGGAAGATAGAAACATCCAGAACCGAATGAGAAGGGGTTTGACAGCACAGTTGCAAAAAAATATATCGCAGGGGTGAGCACCAGGTGTCGTCTGGTGCCCTTTGGGTTTGGGGTGAGCATGGTGGGATGCGGGAGAGGACTCCCAGGCACCAGCGAGAGAAATGGCCTCTGCTGGAAGGGGAAAGGGCCGGAAACAGCAGAGGCACAAGTGTTCAGGAGATCTGCTTTCCTTTCCCTCTCCACAGTCAACCCAGATTTTAAAACGTACATCTCTTTTCCTTACGCTACAGTAAGGAAAAAAAAATTAACTAAGGGCTTACTTTTTAATTAAATGTAGTACCACTTAGGAAGATGTATGCTAATCTGAGGCCAAATCTGCCGCCCTCAGCTTTACAAGATGCTGGCCCCAGCAGAGGCTGTAAAGCTCTCGATAAGAGCGGCGAGGAGCAAGGTGCAGGTCCCCCAGCGATAACCTCCTGACTCCGATATTATAGGTCTTTCTGCTGGAATTGAGTTCTACATCTTACTCGATGGGTTATTGTCACAGATGAGTAATGAACGCACCCTGCCCGAGTCCCAGGGTGCAGGAGGCAGTCGGCCAGGCCACGGGGAGGCCCAGCTGCAGGCGGCGGGCGGGCAGATGAAGGCAGGGCAGTTAAAGGCGCAGTGACAGCGGAGGCCGCGCGCGCCCTGCCGGGGGAGCCGCCACGGGCCGGCCGGTGGGGCAGGGAGCGGGTGCATTAATCACAATGTTCCCGGGGCTAATGGGCAGTGCCGAGAAAGCAGCCCGGGCCGCAGAACAAAGGCACAACATGATGAAGGGCGCACCTCTGCCAGTGGGGAGTCTGCGGGGCTGGTTTTTAGAACGGGAAATAAATGGCAGGACCACCACCGGCCAACTGAAGGCGGAAGGCGTGATTAGGTCGCGCGTTTAGGGCAGTCTGTGTCCCTTCCTTCCAGTGTTCCTTTGTGAACCCCCATTTGTTTATTGGGATGGCTGGCTTCCTTGCAGCCTGCTAAGGGTGGGGGCTGCTTTCTGAGGAACGGCGCTGCAGGCTTGATAGGAGTTCTGTATTAGGGTCTGGTTAGAATAGTAAAAATCCCGTTTGAGTCACGTCTAGGATATAACAGACTACCCCATTAAGTATGATTTAAAAATCCGCGCTTGCTTCGCATTTCTATATTATTATTAACATTACCATTGAATTGAGAACCTGACCAGCTGTCTGCAGTGAACTCTGATGTTCCACTTGACCATTTCCTCTCTTTGAAGTTGGAGGTGGGAGGTGGGTGGTGAGAGAGAGAGAGAGAGAGAGAGAGAGAGAACATGCTTCTAGCAAAGGATGGCAAAACTTGAAAAGCGGGCATTGAAAACATGTGACCTTTCTCTGAGTTTAAGATAATGCCCGGGTTTTAGGAAGGATGACTTAAAGCGAAGTAAACCAACTGACATTTTCTTTTATATTTCTGTAGTGATTGTATTGCCCTGAATTATGTGATAAAGTAATTTATTTATAATGATTCTTATTTGGCAAGATTTTTATAATCTCCTTCGCGTTTGGCAAAATCGTAGTTCTAATGCTTATTTTAAGAAAGGTGCTAAGTCAGAAATTCTTGGAGGAAAAGGATGGAGAATGTGGAATTAAGTAGTGATAGAGCACTGGTAGAGTAAGTGGAGCTCTGGTTCAGTTCGGGACGGGGCAGGGGAATAGGAGAGACCAAGTCTCCCCCGCTTCGAACCAAGAGCTGGTGAGGGTGTCTGGCCTGGGTGACACAGTGCAGCGGCCAACTCGCTGACTAGCCGGTCACGTGCAGGACGGTAGGGAGAGTCCTTTGCATTCCTTTTTCTTTGCAATGATGAAATTGTGTTAGAGGTGTCTAGTGACCTGGGAGCAGTGTGTTTCTCTCTTGTGATTCAGCTCCTTTTTAAAAATAACTCACTTCTTTTTTCACTTTTAGTCTCTGTTCTATGGCAGGGTCCCAACCTATGCATTCCCCTATTCTCTGCTGATCAGAGACGAAGCAAGGTAGAGATGTTGAACTCATTGTCCCCTGACCTAGACTCTAGCTCAGCACTGGTCCTCATTGTTTGGAGTTTGGCAAGTGGTTTCATCTTGGGGCGTATAGGGGCGGCCTCCTTTTTGTCATCTGCAAAATCCACACTTGACAATGGCGTTTCGTTGGCTTTTTGCTCTTTCCCCATAAATGCAACTGAACTACAAAGTCTTCACCTGTCTCTACTTGTCTTTGAACAAAGAATTCGGAAATTGAAATAAAAGGTCTGTCATGAATTAGGATACACTGCCTCTTCCAATAGTAAGTTTTGCTAAACTCATGTGTATAGTATATGAGATGAAGTACTCTAGTGCCTTAAATATGGGAAAATCTTACGTTTTTAGATAATGATATAGAACATCTCAGTAGCTGCAAAATTAACACATCAATGACCATAACTTTTGATCTTTTGATCCCCAATTTACAGGGCTGTTGCCCTCTGATTTCTTCTCTGGGACTATCTGTGCGGTTCGGGCTCACTTCCTGAGTGCTATCAGGGCTTCGCCTCTCATGGTAATAGAGTGCCCTGGGTCCAAAGCTGATGCATTTCCACCAGAACCGTGGTGCAGTTGTTAGCAGGTATTCCAAGCAAAAACTACCCAGGCCTTTGTGGGGTTGCAGAATTCTCCTAACAGCAAGATCATCATTTGGAGAAATATATTTAGTTTCCATGGTCCTGGAAATTAAAGAGTTGAACCAGAGAACTCATAGCCACTCTTATTTCAGAAGAACAGCTGACTGTCCCATCACTTAAAGTAAACCAGGGAGTCCTATTTTGAGGCAGGGAAGGAAGAGATTGAACAAGTACATCATGATTTAGAAAATCAATTCTGTGAGTTAACCTTCCACCCACAGCAGTACCCCAATAAGCTCAGGTCAAATGAGTATTAATGAATGTTTTTCTGAATGTGTGATTCTAATGACTAGGGTCATCATATTGTTATTTTTTTACACTAAATTTTAAAATTTTGCAAATGGCTGAATTAGCTTTAAAAATATACAAAATGCATGATTCCCATAAGAGAAGAAAAAAATCCTCACAACTAGAAGACTCTGAGCCTAAGACCTCAAAGTCTAATTTAGTTTAGGATATCGATTGTAGATAAGAATCTGAAAATGTGTTTTAGCTACAGAACACATTAAAATATATATACACATATGTATATATATATATTTTTTCTCCGTGTTAACATTTCTCAGGTAATGCTCGTTTTGATTCTTGCAGAAGAATTAAGAAGCCAACTTCGTAGTGTGCTGAAGACTGATAGAGCAGATATAATCATGGAAAGCACGAGCAAGTGTTTATTCCTTGCTGCCTAGAGATTATATTGGTGAGAAAGAAATCTTCTGGAACGGAAACAATTCCAGGGCTTGCCCTTCTGAGATGGGATGCTCTCTCTTTAGAGTCTGCTGTGGCCCCTGCCCTTCCATGTTCTAATGCGCTTGAATTGCCGCTAAAAAGAAATGAAGTTCTTGTTAGAATTTAAAGCGCAGGATCCATTTCTGCCTAACAGTCTTGTAGCTGCACATTCCCTGAAGTGTATCCCATCTGCTTTTGGGAGCTCTCATTGCAATATGCAGTGATTGCAGGATAAGCACACCATTTTCCTGTCAATACTTTCCTATTAGCCTCCTGGATCCATACATCATCATCTTGCTGGCCTGCAGTTTGCTTATCTTTGTCTCCGAGGCTGCCTTTGATTTATCTAACACCCAAGCTAATGAGGCCTGGAGCCCAGGGTGGCTCCAAGGATAATGCACTCCTGTATAAAAATGCTTAAGGAAGGATCAAGTGCTAATCCATTCTAGTCTAAAAGGCCTAGCCCTTCAACAAATGTTGTATTTCTTAATCGCTAAACTAAGACTATAATAGCTCCCCCTTAAGCTACTACCATCAGTAAAACTATACACACTAACTACATGCAATTTACCAAAAGAACTGAAAATTGGATTTTAATTTGTGCTTCCCAAAAAAGAAAAAGCCAAAAAATAGTTTCTATCTTAGCAACAGTTATCACCATTATTTGACAGCATTCTTATGCAAAAATAAGTTAGCTTTAATATTTAATTTACAGTAATAGTTTTATATTCCCTCGCTGGGACCTATGTTTTTCCAAAGACAAAAATAACAGAAGCTACAATGTTACTGTGGCAAGGATAAATCAAGCCAGCTATTTCAATAATGGAGGTAATTACAAAGTGTACATATCTGAAATGTACCGAGTGGTTAGGGGTTGTTTAATTAACATAAAAATTTCAATATCTTCAGCAAGTGTATTGGTATCACAAAAGCATTGTTAAAAATGTACTTTAAAATAGTAATGATTTTCAGTATTTCAGTTATACGCATTTTTAGCCATACAAACACTTTTCACTGATACATGGTGGATTCCGCATCATTGCAACTATACAGCACAGGCTAAAGAAGCTAGTGACTATTTAGTTTGGTCTATATAAATAACTAACCTAGAAATGTAGTCCTGAATATTTCTCTTAGAAATAATGTCCAAATAGGACATCATTATCAAACTATATGCATAAATAATTCCCAGAAAGCTACTCCCCTTTACTTATTTTTTTCAGCGTAAAGAACCCAGTGTACAGAGATTTTCTTAAGATCTTTTGCTCTTTCTATTGATTATATGCAATGAGATTATATGCAGAAGATTCCTCCCCTTGTGAATTTTTCACCAATAGGAGGATCAAAACTATTCTACTTAAAAGCAAACATGGAAGGAAGTAAAGGAAGAGAGGGAGAGAGAGAACGAAAATGAGAGAGAAGCGAGAAGGAAGGGAAGGAGTGGAGAGAGAGAGAGAGAAAGGGAGAGACCGAGAGTGAAAAAATGCCAGTCTGCAACTAGATCATGGCAAAAGTCCCAGGAGAAGAAAGTTCACTTGGGAGCATGGTGCAACAAGAAAATCCGTCACCCATTGGTTCACTTTATGCCCCTGAGGACCTGACCAAGGTAATAAGTCCCTTTATTGGTCACTAACTGACATTATTGAGAACCAGGGTGGAATTTAATGATGTGACATTATTAGGAATTGTTGTTGAGATGTAAATGATCTTTGGTTGGTTTATTTCAGTCACATAGAGAACCTAGTTTAGAATGAAAATTACTTATTGATTATTAGAGCAATTAACAGAATAAATTTTAGTGCTGGTACTCACATTTTCCTAAAGTCCAAAACTGTTGCGGCTTAAACTCAGCAGAACACTTAATTGGTCTGGGGCTCAAAGATTATCTTCTACGGAGAGACTTATCCTTAGAGGATTTTAAAAAGTCTTTATTTTTAATTTTTAATTTTTATTTAAATTTTAGTTGGTTAACATACAGGGCAATATTGGTTTCAGGAGTAGAAGTCAGTGATTCATCACTTACATACAGCGCCCCGTGCTCATCACAAGTGCCCTCCTTACTAAAAGGATTTTTAAAAAACAGTAAAACCACTGCCAAAATCTATTCTAAAATATTTGAGGTTCTTCCATCTTGGCTTTAGCAGGGGGCGAAACAAACAAACCAACCAACAAAACGTCAGAATAAGATGGAGCTTCATAAACGTAACTGTATAAGGAACGTACTATTCCACTTTTGCTCTGCAGACAAAACCAACCAACCAGAAATCTTTGAGACTAAAGTAAAATCTGTGTTGTAGATTTCCTTTTCTCTTTCTTTTTGTTACCATCTATCAGTCAGCATCACGCATTGTTACGGGGTTGATTTCCTTTAGTTGTAATTCTTTCTTTTATGAGTCTCTATTTTAAAGATAGATCAGTTTTTAGAATATGACTTTTGTCAGAACCGATCATCTTTTCTATGACTTTCAAGAAGTGAGAATGGTGTGGACAGTTCCAAACACAGAGATGTAGAAGAAAAGTTAATTTGGTGCGTAACTCAACACCCAATCTTTGAAATTTGCTTGAATTATTTTGATGTCATGGGCAAAAGTTTTTTTTGTTTTGTTTTGTTTGTTTTGTTTTTAACTGTATTATAACCATTAACCTCATCTCAGGGTGACCGCCTATCCATGGTGCTGTGTTGCATACTCTTCAGAAGGAATTCTAATAGACCCAATCTGTTATCTGAGAGTCATGGTTACGCAGAGTCTTAAAAGATACGCAAAAACCTGAGTAAGAATTTGGGCTCAATTATTGTTTTGGTTTCTTGGAGCTGCCATAGCAAAGTGATTTAAGACAACAGAAATGTATTCTCTCACAATTCTGGAGGCCGGAAGTCCAAAATCAAGATGTCAGCAGGACAGGACTGTGCTCCCTCCGAATCCTCTAGGGAAGAATCCTTCCTTGCCTCTTATCTAGCTTCTAGTGGCTTCTGGAAATCCTTGGCATTCCTTGGGTTATAACTGCATCACTCCAGTCACGGCTTCTGCCTTCACATGGCCTTCTCTGTGTGTGTCTCTGTCTTTCTCTGTGTCCTGTCCTCTTCTTGGGAGGACACTGGTCATTGGATTTAGGGCCCACCCTATTCCAATACATGTTCATCTTCATTCGATTACATCTACAAAGACTCTACTTCCAAATAAATCCACAGGTTTTGGGAACTGGACTTGGTCATATTTTTGGCGGGTCACAATTCAATCCATTGTAGTCAGATGTATAAAATCACCGTTTCTCACCTGCTTCATCAACACCAGCTCCTGTTGAGGGAGTGCCTAGCATGTGTTAGACACGTTGCAAGCTTTCTAAACCTATGCAAGAAAGGACTATAATTCCAATTGGCACATAAAGAAATGGAGCTTTAGATACCGTCCCCAACATCACAAAGCTTGTGACTGGCACAGCCAGTATTTGAGTCCAGGTCCTTCCTATTCCAAAGCCCATGCACTTTTCCCTCTGTGGTCTTTGTGGATTAAAGAGAACATAAAGTGCTTATACTTGGTTTGGTAGTAGATTCAGTCTTTACATGAAAATGACTTAAATATATATGTAAATATTCAGATTTAAGATAAGAAACCAATGGTTATTCAAAACCACAAATGAACACCACACCTCTGAGGACAGACCCCAAACTTGGGGTATCCTGAAAAACAATGGATACCACCACAGATGACATGAAATATGAAGGCTCCTCCCAATATTCAGTTTCTGTAGTTCCAAAGGCATCACATATTTTAAGAGAAATATCTGTTCAAAGACATTATAAAGCAGACCAATGAAATTTTTTAAGAAGTTGGAGCAACTGAACAGATTTCTCTTTGGAGAGGTCTTAAGGGGATAATTTCAGATGTGGGCACTCTGCTTATTTATGTAGGTATTTTATTTTCAAATTGCTTTACTGTAAAGTTTCTAATTCAACATTATGCTTGCTAAAGCTTAAAGTACTTTATAAAAACAGCTTAATTCTATCTCCAAGTGAAAAGGGGAGAATGAGTTTTAAATATGCTTTTATTATTTCTTTATTGCACAATTGATAGAGACAATAAGATATTCTAATTAGAGTTTGCATTTATTTGTCTGTATTAGTGAAGGTGAGCATTTAAAAATTATATTTCTTGGCCGTTTACAATGATTTTTTTGCCCGTTGATGTCCTTAGCTCTTTGTATGATGTATGTGTTTGAGAGGAAATTGGGCATTTTTTTCTCTTAATGGTTTGCAAGAACTCTTTCTATAGTTAGGGTATTAATGATTTGTCTGTCACATTTGCTCCTTAATATCTTTCCCCATTTACCTATTTCTCTTTAACTTTTCTAATAGCGCTTTTCTTTGAACTCTCTTTCCCCTTCTAATTCTTATGTTACCACAATTATTGCTCTGTTTCCTTATGAGTCTCACCTTAAGGCTATGTTTAAAAAAAAAACAACGCCATTCTATACCTCAAGACTTTTTAAGTATTTTCCTAGCATTTTTATGATTTTTACCATCACCCTCACAATTATGATTTTGCATTTTCATCTGTAATCCTTGGGATGATTTTTGGCCCCCATTCCAGGTCTTCATTCTCAGAAAGACCAGGAAGAAATACTGTTCTCCTTAAATGAAGTAGCAGCTATGCTGTGCCAGACTGCAGAGCGATGCTCCTTGCCAGGGGACCTGCTGCAGTCTCACTGAAGCTCGCGTTCTTCAGCTCTCGCGAAGTAATACGAGCGAAAACCCATATGCTGTCAAATTGCTTTCCTCATCCTGGTCTCAGTTTCTCCACTATTGACCTGCAGAGTATTGCTCTCACCTCTAATTCCTTAGAAACTCTTGCCCGTCCCATAACTGCTCTTTGTGCCATTCGTTAATTCAGACGCCAGACCATGTTCAATGCAAAAGATGAGGGGGGATCACAGGTGAGCAGCACAGTTTGTCTGAGCCTGTGGGCTAATCTATAAAGAAGAGAT
Organism: Ursus maritimus; assembly: GCF_017311325.1. Lineage (NCBI taxonomy): Eukaryota > Metazoa > Chordata > Mammalia > Carnivora > Ursidae > Ursus > Ursus maritimus. The sequence goes on from NW_024423344.1 coordinate 51,572,816, forward strand.
AACAATATTTCTTCCTATGGTTGATATGAGAAAATAAGGGAAATGATTTGTGGGAAGCAAGTAAGAGCTGTTAGAACGATTGTTAGTGTTATTAGTGTTATTAATATTGCTTCAAGTCTGAACAAGGATTTTGTTTGGGGGAATTTTAAATATCCACTAAGTTGGCATTTAGTTTTGGATTTCAATTATTTGCACTAACTCTGCTCCTGGTGGAGCATTCATACAGACCATGTGAGCCATTATTTAATGCATGGAAATGTGGATGGCTTCAGGGTGACCTAATAAAGTATCATGAAAAAAATTAAACTTTAAAAATATACTTTTAGGGTCCAGCTACTAAGTATCAATTTCTAAAAATTGTGGAATGATAATTAGGAAATGACCTAGAAATTTTAAAACATCACTTAAGGCTACTTAGGGAATTACTGGAAATGTTTTATTTTGTAGTACTTAAGTGTTTTGCAACAATATGCTTTGCACTACATGTTGCAAAAGATATGTAATAATGCAGATGACATTACAATTTCTACCCTATTCATTTTTATTTTTTAAGAATTCAATTACAAGATTGAACCAGACTACTTAATCAGCTTCTTAAAGATTAATAACAAAGTGGACAAACGATGTGGAGAATATAAACTACTTCATTCACTGGAGCATATACAAATTCTTAATTTTAATGGAAATTTCCTTTGAGTCAGCAAAAACATACATGGGCTTTTTCTCTGAATCAATCTAAGCACATTAGGTCAATAGCAGACAATTGAGCAACTGTCACTCTCCTGTAACAATATCCATCAGAAAAAAAAAGTGTAATTACAAACTTGTATTGCACTTACTTAGTGTTCTAAAGCGACAGTTATTATAAAAGGGCGTAGGAAGATCGGTAGGAGAAGAAAGGGATAAAGAAAGGGGGGGTAATCAGAAGAGGGAATGAAGCATGAGAGACTATGGACTCTGAGAAACAAACTGAGGGCTTCAGAGGGGAGGGGGGGCGGGGGAATGGGATAGACTGGTGATGGGTAGTAAGGAGGGCACGTATTGAATGGTGCACTGGGTGTTATACGCAACTAATGAATCATCGAACTTTACATCAAAAACCAGGGATGTACTCTATGGTGACTAACATAATATAATAAAAAAAAACATTAGAAAAAAAACAACAAAATAAACCAGGGATGTACTGTATGGTGACTAACATAATATAATAAAAATATTATTATTTAAAAAATAAATAAATAAAAATAAAATTCAAAATAAATAAATAAATAAAAGGGCATAGTCAGAGGTGGGCAGGCTTCTTTACTCATTTACCTTAGTCACCTACGGGCTTCATTGACTTTCGCAATACTTCAGACTAAAATTGTCTTAGATCATCTGGAATCCTTCAAAATGTACTCACCTTACCAAAGGATATCTTAATTTCATGACTGTGTGTGTGTGTGTGTGTGTGTGTGTGTTAAGCATTGAAGATATGTTTGCTTTTTCTATAAACACATGTGTTTTTAGATTTTTTTTTTGAGATAATTTTTCAGGCGAGTAGTACCTATATTAGATAAAAATTGCTCCATGCTAATCATAGGCATTATTAATTGAAAACCACATGCTTAGTAATTAGCCTGTAGGGTTTGTCTTCCTGCCAGGATAGGGAAGACTCCCTGGATAGAAGATGTCACACCGACTAAACTGATGCTGTGTTTGCTCTTAGCCAAAAGGCCAAGAAGTGAGGCAGCCAATGGCTGGAATTTAGCAGCCGGTCAAATGGTTTGGTCCCTGCAGGACGTAAGGTAATGGACAGGGTGCCATGGGGGCTCTCTGATGAAGCAGAAGACACAACAAGGGGTTCAAAGTCTAATGAGGAGCAAAAGGACTGTTTAGGATGGAACAAAACGATAATAGAAGTAACAGAAATGATGAATAAAGGATGATTTTTAGTGATTAAATATTCCAAATTGGGTAATTGGTGAGTATTCTAAATGCAATTAAATTGTTATTTTTTTGTTATAATATTTTTTTTTCCTCTGGATAAGTTTTGTTCAGGATTAAAAGCTCGGTTGTTTCTGGTCGTCTTTAACGGATACTGTTGATCGCCTGCCCACAGGCTGCTCCTCTGTTCTTCCTTCCCGAACAGAATTTTCTTAAGGGGCTCCCTGAGAAGACAATGGGTACTTGACATTCCACGGTTACTTTGGTTGGTCAACTGTTGTGGACATGTGATCAAGTTGGACCAATCAGATGAAGGGAAAGGTTTTTTTATTCCATGTTGAGGGGAAGTCATCTCTTCCTTTCAGCTGGACACGCTCAGGAAAGCTTGAATTCCAGTTGTTACGGCCACCGTCCTGTGACCAAGAAGGAAGCCAATCTGAGAACAAAGTGGGTATATATGGTAGGGCTTGAGCTTGCCCTACCGACTGTTTCTTGCTATATGGGATAACATTTCTAGCTTTTAAAAGCCGGTTGGAGTTGGAATTTCTGAAAAGATCCTAAAGCTTGCATCCTCTTATAAGGATGAGATCATCTTTGAAAGCAATTGTGTACTACATGTTATATAAAGCATTTTAATTTATTGTATGTATCATTCTCATATCACACCATGTCTATGAAAGCTGCCTGCCTTACCAAGCCCACTGTCCATTGAAGAAAGCTGAACCATCTAGACTTTGTGGTATTTGCTTTTACAGATTGGTTTTAAACTTATTCTAAAAGTTTCATTTTTCTCAGCCATAAAAGTGAGTTAGTTATATTTCTTTCACAAACATGCATGGATAGATAGGCAATCTCTCTAAAGTTTTTAATGTTTTTAAGTCAAAGTTGCAATGCAACATGATGTCATGTAATTATATATTATTTTTAGCTGTTAAGAAGCCACATTCTTCCAAAAATTCAACACTTAATAAGAATATGTCTTTTAAATCATGCACTTGGTGTAAACAGAGTATCCTTACTTTAGTTTACGTCTGATATCGTCCTGAAAATCCACAAGGAAAATCCTTCAACCACTCTGATAAGCTTTTTTTTTTCCAATCAAAGTCTAACATAGATCATGTTGATTCAGGAAAAAAGTGAGATCTATAGCTGTGCACCAGGCTAGATAAATTGCTTTAGCCCAAAGATTGAAAAGGCATCGCCTGGCTGCAAGAGCCCATTTGCGTGAACTTAGCTCCCCAGGCAGTGATTCCAGCCACTAGCAGAGTGGGCTTCTTACTTCTCAGGCTCTGTGACTTCCTCTGCAGACTGACCTTTTCTGATTGCTAATCCAGTACCCATATTCCATAATCCATGTAGCATAGTAAATTGGTGCTCATTCACTGTGCGAAGTCCTGGTATAAACTGGCCCTCTGGGCACTTCCTAGCACTCTTTCTCCTTGCTGTGAGACTCTTCAGACACACTGTTCATTGTCTGAAGCTCTGTTTACATGACCTGCTTGTTAAAAAGGGACATTTCTCTGAAAGAGGCAAGATGTAACAGAAATTAAATTTGGAACATGCCATTGAGAAGGGAGGCGAACTATTATTTTCTATATTTATTGTGAGGGTACTTCTGGCAATGTGTAGAAATTTCCTTGAGCAACCCAAGGGAATGTGAATACATTATTGGTCTACGTCTTTAGAAATAAAACTTCAGATTATCTTCATTCATTATTTCCACCTTTCAAGACTTACCGAACATCTCCTTTGTGTCATGTGGTTGTGCTGGGGCTGGGAAAATGGACAACCATGTCAGTTCCCTGCTATCATCGTGTTTGTGGTCTGGTGGAAGCACAGAAAACTCAGATGATCGTGCAGGCGAAGCTCGTGTTAGCTCTGTGTAAGTTCTAGGACACAAAGTTACATGGTCCTGGGCGAGGAGAGGAAGGGTGAAGGAATTTGACTGAATTCCAGAAGGTTTCTGAGGGAGTTACCATGGAAAAATGAAGGGAAGGACTGTACAAGGACATGGAACATCCTGAGCAAGGGCCCAGGAAGGAATTGAAAGAATTGAAGAATTGAAAGAAAATAGTGTGTTTGGAGAGGCTCCGAATGAACCTGCAGGGGGAGGCTGCCGGCCAGGCCACGCAGACCTTCATAGGCCAGTTTGAGAGCGTCCGATCCTGAGAGCATTAGTTACTGAGAGGTTTTCAGGAGGGGATGTGTGAAGTCTGATTTTATTTAGAAAAGATCACTCAAAATGCAGAATGAAGTAGAGGAGAGCAAAAGCAGAATCCCAGACATTTTGTAAGCTGTGGTTCTCAGGACAATCTCCTTTGCAGCTGGTTTCCAAGCATGAAAATGCCCCAAATTGTTTCCACAGTCACTTTCAGGGACCTCACCCAGGTACATGGCCTCAAATACTATTTATATACTGATGACAACCGCATTTTTATCTTAAGCACTGACCTTTCCCATGCACTGCCCAACACCCGGTGGCCTCCCTAACACCCTCTCTTCATGTCTGATAGACATCTCACGCATCACAGGTCCAGAAACGGATCTCCTGATCTTCCCCAAGTTTGCTTCTCCTATCATTTATTAATATTCTAAGCTACTGGCAACTTTGGGTTTCTGGGCTTAAAAACTTGGAGTCATCCTGAATGCCTTTCTTTTCCCTCACAGCTCATGTGCAGTCCATCAGCAAATGTCTGGTTCTATGTCAAAATCATATCAGAATCAGACCACTTCTCACACATACGGCAATGCTCTTGGTGCAGTCTGCCAGCATCCCTCACTTAAATTGTTCTAACACTTCTCACTGCTTTTAATGTTTCTTCTCCTAGACCTTCACCCCAGGCTCTTCACAGCACTGTAGCCAGAATTCCCATTGGAAGAATTCCCAAATGGAAGTCTAACCCCGCCCTTCCATGCTTGAAACATATCAGTGACTCCTAATGTCACTCGGAGTAAAATCCAAAGGCCTTGGAACATCCTAGAAGGCCCCTGCCATTTATCAGTTATTGTATTTTCTGTGCTCTCCCTCTTGCTTCCACCTCCTCGCTACTCCTCAAACACTCTAGGAGTCTTTGCACTTGCTGTTCCTACAGCCTGGAATGCTTTTCCCCATGGTGCCTGCATGACTCCCTCCCTCTCCACCCTTCAGGTTTTTGCCTATGGGTCATCCCAGTGAAACCCTCGCTGGCCATCTATACTGGCACCCCTTCCCCACCCGTGACGTTCTCATCCCTTTTCCTGTTTTTATTTTTCTCCATGGCTCTTATCACTAACAAAATTCTATACTTCTTTCGCTTACTTTGTAAACCTTTCGTTCTTGCTGTGCGTCTAGAATGTGAGCCCCGTACGAGCAGGGATCTCTGTTAAGGTGGTTCACTGCTGTATCTTAAGTGCCTAGAGAAGTGGTTGGCACACAGTAGGCATCCTATAAATGTCTGTGGTTGAATGAACTTATCTTTGCATTTTTAGCGCTTAATTGGCTATTTGATATATGGTAAATGCTCAATAAGTGTTTCACAAATGGATGAGCAGAATGACTTAGTGTATGTTTTATTGTTAGTCAATTGCCCTTTGAAACAAAGTGCTCAACAGTTTATTAATTCATTCACATGGTAGGCATTCAATACATATTTGTTGAATGACTACATAGTTTTTGAAGCCTTTGTAGACTGCCCGTCCCACAAGAACTTACTATTTACTTGGATTCCTATACAGCAATACTTACTATTTATGCTGCTGGTTAGTTATCAAGGGACCTTACATGGCATGTGTCAGAACCCCTCTCCACTCTGAGACTCTAGCCTGTTGACTCTGAAACCCAAGAAAATGTGAGTGGAGTTTGAACACATGGAAGAATGAATGAATGAATGTGCAAGAAATTGTAAATATAGTGAGGTAGCTGCACTGAGAAGGTTTCACTAAGCTTTTCACTTCCTGCGGTTAATCCACAGAGATTTCCCTGCCTGTACTTTCTGAATTCAGATCACATCCTGCTTCTGGCTAGAAAAAAAGGATAATGGCAGCTAGAGGAAACACCTTCTCAAGTGTACTTCCCAGAAGATGTGCCTCACAATCACTGGGGCCAGGGGGTCAGTGCTGTGAAGAGAAGCTTGTTAAAAATGCAGATTCTGGGGACATCTGGGTGACTCAGTCCGGTAAGCATCTGACTCTTAGTTTCAACTCAGGTCATGATGTCAGGGTCGTGAGATCGAGCCCCGACATCAGGCTCTATGCTCAGTGGGGAGTCTACTTGAGATTCTCTCTCCATCTCCCTCTGCCCTTCCCTCTGCTCACAGGCTTACACGGTCTCTCTCTCTCTCTCTCTCTCTCAAATAAATAAATAAATCTTTTTTAAAAAACCCTGCAGATTCTGGGTCTGGCTCAGATCCACCATTTCAGGACTTGGGCAGTGAAGGATGATGCCACAGGGAAGTGAATCTACACTGTTCATAAGATTCCTTAGTGATTCTTCTTCTTCTTTTTTTTTTTTAAGATTATTTATTTATTTATTTGACAGAGAGAGAGAGACAGCCAGCGAGAGAGGGAACACAAGCAGGGGGAGTGGGAGAGGAAGAAGCAGGCTTCCAGCAGAGGAGCCTAATGTGGGGCTCGATCCCAGAACACTGGGATCACGCCCTGAGCCGAAGTCAGACGACTAATGACTGAGCCACCCAGGCGCCCCTCCTTAGAGATTCTTACACTAAAATCTGAAACCCAGTAATTCTTTGACTAAAGGTAGAGTTGACCTTGCCTTTAAGGAGTCCACCTAGACTAGGACACTGTCCATGGTGCCAGAAATCATTCTATAGTTCACATGCAGAAAAATCCAAAAATCACCATAGGGGACCCATCTTCATGGGGATTTCTGCTTCTAAATTGTACACACCCTAGTTCTTAATACCTAGGCAGTTAGAAGTAGGATTTCTGGGTTAAACAGCCTTGAAGAAATGGAAACATTACTACTGTGACTCCAGAGTAGTTTATGGCAAGTAAGGATTTCCAGACAAGAAAACAGGACTATGAGGTTAATAGAACATTTGCAGTGGGAAAAAAGAGAGGGCCTGGCCATAGTCTGATAGGATTTACGTGGGAGGTGATAGGTGCCATTCTCCGTCCACAGGAATGATAGACCAGAGGAAATGGATAGAAAATTACAGCAACCTGGATTTGAGTTCAGTGTAATGTGTATTTTCCAAATCATAAAATTGTTAAATGCTGAATTGAGTTTCCCAGAGAGGGAAGTTAGAATTTCCTTCAATGAATGTCTTTAAATTGGGATAAATACAAATTTGTCTGAGTGTTGTTTGAGGAGACACATTGCTACAGTCAGGGGCATAGGCTCAATAATATTTCAAGTCTTCTTTGGTCCTTAATTTTTTAATTAGAATTATTTCCAAAGTAATATATTTTATAGGTTATAGAACAAACAAGGTCTATACAGACAAATGGGTAAAAATTCTAAGAAGAAAGTAAGATTTTAGTAGGAGCCATTTGGGGCTTAGCATTCTCTAAATCGTAGGGAAACAAAATGAATTTTAGGTTTTGTCTGGTTCTGCTTCATTAACTTGATCATGGGCAAAATGAGACTCCTGATTTCCACCTACAAAGTGGCATCTGAGGTAGCAGTTAATTATTTATATCTCCTATTATTATCAGATTAACACAGCAGGCATATGCAATAAGCAAATGGATTTGACTTTTTTTCCTGTTTGCTCTGACAGTCTGGAAGCAGATTCATTTTTGTGGATTTCTTTTCTAAGATTCCTATAGGAGACAGTATTTTTAAAAAGTGTCATAGTACAAATTTTAAGTGTTAGTAACAGAGAACTTGATCTGCAAAATATAAGTAACAAGAACAGACACGTTGATTTAAACTTTATCTTCTTAGAAAAATATTAATTTTTCATCTGAAAAATGAATTTCTCCAGATCATTGTGAGATTTGCATTTTTTACTTTAATAGTTATGATTTAATGTGTTCAATTCTCAATTTGAGGAGCCATTTAAAATACACCTGTTATTTAATTTTCAAAACCATATATTTGCAGTAATTTGAAAGTGGTGTCTAAATTTTATCTTTCTCTTTTCTGGAAAGACCCACATCCCTCATTTCAAAACCCTTCAGATATTGTCCAGGTGAGTGTAGGCCCCTGGCCTTGGAAATCGTCTCCGATTCCAAGTTGTTTGTGGCAGAAGCACACTCTCAGCTTCGCTGCCCATCATGATCCTTGTGGAATGAGGGACTGGGCCTGCCTTTCCAAGAGGAGAATTCCAGGGACTTCTGACTGGACTCGGGAGGCATGCGGCATCTTTAGAACTCGGCTTCCAGCTGGGTTCCTGGGTAGGATAAAAATCCTGGTGCAACATCTCTCATCTCGAGTGTCTGGCTGGTGGAATGTAGACCCTGACCACTAAATACTTTGTAATTAGAATGCCTTGGGCAATCCCTGTCACGCTCCATCTGTAAGGGAGGGAGGACAGTGTTAGGAGGACTGCGCTCCTTTCGTGAACATCTCATGCCTATGGACCCAAGCACAGCTGCCTGAAGGGCCTGTGTTTGATGCGTGAACTATAGGAAGACCTCAGAAATGAGTCTAATTAGATCAGTATCTGAACGCTTTGTGGAAGCAAGATGTATTATTCATAACCAAGGCTGAACCATTATATAAGGAAGAAGAGTCCAATATAGGCACTGCTGCTTTTAAAAAGAGAGCTTGTCAACTTTTGTGTTTATTGGGTTTCTTATCTGCCTTCCTGGCACTGGAATGTAAGTTGCCAGAAGGCAAGGAATTTTTTGTTTTGGTTGTGGCCACAACTCCTCTAATAATTCCCGGCAGAAAGCTAGGGATTGATAAACAAATAAATAAATATTAGCTTTTAGTATTAACCATGAAATTCAGATAGTATAGACAAACAATGTTTATTTTATCCAATCAAATGAGAGGTGTACCCTGTTCCTAAACTGTGTACAAATATATTATCATCAGATAATCAAATGTGGTCAAGAAAGTGGAATAAGGGGGCGCCTGGGTGGCACAGCGGTTAAGCGTCTGCCTTCGGCTCAGGGCGTGATCCTGGCGTTATGGGATCGAGCCCCACATCAGGCTCCTCTGCTGTGAGCCTGCTTCTTCCTCTCCCACTCCCCCTGCTTGTGTTCCCTCTCTCACTGGCTGTCTCTATCTCTGTCGAATAAAATAAAAATAAAATCTTAAAAAAAAAAAAAAGAAACAGCTATCAAGCTTTTGATCTAAATGACAGCAAATTCCCGAAAGGGAATTGAATTTTAAGAGGCCCACCCTGGAGTATGTGCAGATTCTTCGTGCGTATTGTGCTGGAGGAATAATTAATGAGGACACAAAATCATACCAATCGAGTAGCACTTCATCTTGATTTCATCATTAACCCCAGCCTGTTTGGGGTTATTGGTTATTTTCACAGTTAAATCGCCGTATCATATCTATAACTTTTAATGCATTTCAACATCAGTTAGAAAGCCCTTGGATGGATTAACTCCAATTACAACTCTTCAAGAATTGTTCACATTGTTCCATTTGGGATTGTCTGTCATTCTTTACAAACACATCAAACAGAATTTTGGTTTGTGACTTTGTTTTATTCCTTTGTTTTAATTTAGAGAGAGGTTTTCTTATTGTGACTAAGAATAAAAACCTAAAATGCCCTAAACTTTCTAAAAGAATGGCCCTTGCATTATCAATATTTTACCACAATTTTGGAGAAAATCTATTGTCGTCAGTGTTTTAGACTACTTGTGTGTGCAAATAGCCAGGTTTCTGAAGAAAATGGATATAGAAGTGAATATTTCCCTTTTCTTTAAGATACTGTACTTCCAGTCCCATAACTATAAACAATATCTGTTCATTGTCTGACTTCAGATTTCCCTTTTGTGGTCCAAAAATTAACAGGTATTTATATTGTTTATCATTTTTATCTCTCAGTATTATCCTTTACTTGCTTCTGTCCCTACCTCATACACCTACACACTTAGAGTATAATAAAAACCACACCATCTCAAAGGCTAAGAAGACACAGAAATTATTGGAAATACTGGAGAGATCGTAAAGTCCACACAGGCTACTTGTTTTAATTTCAAATAAAAACCGGGGACCAGAGAGATGGTGGGTCAAGGGTTACACAGCAACTTTGTAACAGAGATGGGACTGAGATTTCCTTATTCCTTGGCAAAGGCTCATTTCCTTTAGCTTTTCCTTTGGTGACCTGCTTCAGTTAGCTGAGGATACAAAGAGAGCCCAATTAATGCTGGCTGACTTATGCTGAACAGAGTCACAATGAATTCCTTTGTATACGATATGGAATTAAAAATAGTCAACTTGATTTGTATTAGCAGTCTTAAACACATCCTTAAAACATGCATGGATGTAGATTTAAGTATAGGTAGAACATAATTCAGTAATATGAAATTTATTGCTAGATCATTGTTGAAAGATAGATATCGATGCATTTTCCCAATTAATCAGTGATGGTCAGGAGCAGTTACAGGAGACAGAAGATGGGGATCTGAGGGGGCAGTGGAATAAATGGATAATCAGAATAAGAAGTGGTCGCTCTGGAACTCCCAGGCAAACCACCACAGCTTGATCAAAGAAGAGAATAGCAATATGCATGAAACCAACAGGAACAGTTTTAGCATTTACTCCCTCCCTTTCCTATCAGTGAGTGGATGTGTTTGCTTGTTAAATGTGAGAGTGAGAGAAAGAGAGAGAGCACAAGCAGGGGGAGCAGTAGGCAGAGGGAGAAGCAGGCTCCCCACTGAGCAGGGAGCCCAACGCGGGGCTCCATTCCAAGACCCTGGGATCATGACCTGAGTTGAAGGCAGATGCTTCACTGACTGAGCCACTTAGGCTCCACCCCCTCTTAGACTTTCTTCTGGCATCTTCCAACAATGCTCTAGTTTTGCAATTTTATTTCCTTGGACTTTTAAGATACAAGTCTGCATTTTAAACTAGGTTGCAATTGGGTAATTATTTGCATTATATATCGATATATCAAGTTTTATAAAGCAATGAGGAATTTGAAGGTTTGTCTGGTGACATTTGTCACTTCTTTTTTGTAAGATGGGGACAAAACCTTTATTTCTTTTAGCTTCACACACAGGCAAATGCAAATTAGGAATGCTTTATATAAGGAGATTTTTCCTAACTCTGGTTGCATCTGTCTGATTGACTGAGGGAAAGAGAATAGCTCCTTCAGCTCGTCCGAGTCCCAAGGGCCGTCTCAGCTTCCATGTAGGAGGTCAGGAACTGAACTTGATGGTCCGATTATGACTTGGCACAGGAGGCTGATAAAGAAAGAGCAAGGTGATCCACTGTAGGTCTGGGACACAGCTCAGGACGTTTCTCCTAACTTATAAAGAAACAGGAAAATGACACAGTATTTGCTTTAAATCTGACCGTGTTCAACTTTGCTAAGAAATGAAGGTGAAATTTGGCAGACTTTTTAATGTGCCAACAGCTGCTCAAACTTATCTCCCAATAGTTTTATTTTCTAATTTGAATGCAAATTTTATCAAGATATTTGACAGCAGTTGCTTTGAAATAGAGTGTTACAGTGTGCGAAGTAGAAGATTTGATAGCATGTATTCCTTTCCAAATAGTTTAGCATCTATTTACTATGAAGAGTAATCAGAGAGAAATCGAAACCAAGGAGGTAAAGGTCTTGGAAAGACTTCACCATAGTGCTGAATGCAGTGTCTCAGAGCGCAGCTGGTCTCGTCAAGGAATGCACCTGATGATGTCGACGCTAACATGTCTTCAGTGACAATGAGGTCAATTTTCATGGAACATTTGAAACTAACCCATAAAAGAGGACACAGTACTTGGAATATTGTTCACATTCATTCTCCTTCTCATTTCTTCCTTCCCTTGCCTTTCTTCCCCGCTTGCTTGTAGTTCTAGCTTTTAAACCATCTTTAATTCCTTCCACTTTGTGCTCCTGGGAGGCCCTGCACTTTGAAAATACTTGACATTCAGGAAAATACACTTTATATGTTAAAAATCAATGGTGACACAATATTTACAGCCCAAAGGCCAAACATTTGGAGTGTCTTTATAGAGAGTAAGTGCTCAGAGACCAGCTTTGTGCTACTAAGCCGTAGACATCAAAGAATAATAATACAGCGGTTTTCAACTCGATGGCCTGAGTGGGCTTCAGCCCAGTGAAGTGCGGTATCGAGCTGTTTCACAGATCTGTAATAGAGAGCCAGGATGGGAATCCTTATTTTATCTTAATTACTAAGGAGCCCTTCATGTCTCCGAAGTCCCCATGTTTTGTTTCAAAACTTCTATCTGGAGAATGAGTTTATAGACTTGTGTCTACAAAAGAATGACGATACTTTGAATTAGGTTTTAAGAAGATTCAAAGTGCAGCCGGAAGGGGAATTCTTTAGCTGGTTCCTGCCATATCGCAGGGTTTCAAAGAAAGCTTATGGTCGGTCTATGATTTAGTAGAAAGAAAAGAAAATGTTGTCGTTGGTGAGTTCCCCCCGCACCTCGCAACTTTAATTTTCTTGGATTAAGCACACACTTGCAAACACACACACGCGCACACACGCACAGACAGCATTTATTAGCTCATTAGAAACTGCATTATGTGTCTGGGCAAGGAGTATCATTTGGTTTGTACATTTGACCCCTCATTGTTATTAGTCGCTCTTTACTAAATCAGCAGAAAGAGAGAGGATGGCAATAACTATTACTAAGCTAATAATAATTATCAGGACCAAACATAGTTATTGATGGTCCCTGCATCCTCTCATATACGTGCGCTCCTGGTAATACCGACGTGCACCTTCGTTATTGGGCACGAACTTTCCGTGACCTATCATTTATCATCAGATGAAGCTCTGCCTAGTCTAATAGTTACATTATGTAACAGAGCTTTCTGGTGGTGAAAGCAATCCGCTTAAACCACTGATGTGCTTGGGTTTCATATGGGATATAGAGTGTTCGTTCTCTTTACTTGTAAAAGAGACGTAGAGGGGGCTATGTGAGCCCTGACTCTAAAGCATTCACCTTGGAGAACACCGTTGATGAAGCTAGACAGGACTGAGAAAGGATCACTTTGGGAATGGCTCCAAGCCAGGGAAACATGGAGGATTTAGGAAAGAGAAAACCCCCTCCCCCCCCAATGTCCCAGTAATAGAATTCTCAGAGAACGGATCGGGAGTTTTTTTAGTATGCCCTCTTGTTGGTTCTGGATGATGAGGTTGATAATCTCAAGGTCACACATCTTATTTATGCCTTTTTCTGCCAAACTACAACGCTTCTCAGGGACAAAAGACAGGAAAGCCATGGCTCACGATCTAAGGTACAATCACCTCATTGGCAATTGCTGCGCTGATCATTGTCAAGTAACGAAGCATGTCTTTTAGGTCCTTCTCTGAAGTCATAGTGGGGATCTATTAGCAAGGGGACAGCTGGCGGTGGGGTGGGATCGGGGAGAATGCATCTCAGGGACTCAGAGACCGCAAGCCAGAAGTATTTGCCCGTGGGTAATATGCCTGCTTGACGTAGACAAGCAGGAAGGCAGCGGAGCATCCGCCGGCTGCTGTGCAGAAGGCAGCCCTGGGGTTCATCTTCAGGAATCTCCTGCCGGAGCTCCCGGGGAACCTGGAAGTTTGGGAGAGGGAGGCTGAAGTATTTAGTGACTCAGAGTCAGACCCTCTAGCTACGGGACTGTATCCGTTTGCTGGGACCACCATAACAAACTGGGTGGCTTGAACAACAGACACTTATTGTCTAACAGCTCTGGAGGCTAGAAGTCCAAGATCAAGGTGTCAAGCCAGGTTGGTTTCTTCTGAGGAATTTGAGGGAATGATCTGTTCTAGGCATTTCTTCTCCGCGGTGTGATGGCCATCTCCTCCCTGTGTGTTTTTACATCATCCTTCCTATATGTACATCTGTCTCTGTGTCCAAATTATCCCTTTTGTAAGGACAATAGTCATTTGGTATTAGGGTCCACATTAATGACCTCATTTCAACTTGATGATCTCTGTGAAGACCTATCTCCAAAGAAAGTCACATTCTACGGTTACTGAAGGGTTAGGATTCCAACATTTCTTTTTCCAGGACCCATACAGGGATCTTGCGTGGGTCTCTCTGGGCTTCATTTCCACGGCCGATGGCCAGGAGCTGTTCGGGATGCCAGAGAAATTCTTGAGTTGGTGTGCACGCGTGTATGTGTGCGAGTGCTCGTGCGCGTATGTGTGCGTGTGCGAGTGAGCGTATGTGTGCGTGTGCGAGCGCGCGTATGTGTGCGAGTGAGCGTACTACTCGACTTCGTCCTTAGCATCAGGCTCAAGCTCAGGCCGCATTTCCCCACAGTTGCTTACGTGTCTGAAAGCAAATCAGTTTCCTCTTTTGGAAGCGGGAAGTATCTCTTCTTTCTCTGGGCCCTCTCCCCACTTTTCCCTCTATCACCTCTTTCTTCTTGTTTCTCTGTCACTTTTGAATATATCCACATTGTGGTTTTTGATTGTGGATTCTCTCACTGGCCTCATATTCCATCTCAATTCATTTTTTTACTCTTTTGTTTCTTCATTTTCTAACATTACATTCTTTTGGGCTCATGTAATTTTCTTCTCATTTCAGCTTCTTTAAAAAAATGTTTTTCCTCCATGAGTCTTTAAAAGGCCCAATCAAAGATTTGAACAATGTTTATTCACTTGTGGCATCAGCCTGTGAAGTCTTTACTAGTCCTTCAACTGGAGTGTTGCCTGTCCCAGGTTTTCACGATCCAGACAGTAACCTTACACCATGAGTAGCTTGTCCTCTCATGAATTTGGCTGTCAATGGTTTGAAGCCTTACTTGGTGATTTTGAAAAGAAGCGAGGGAGTGTAGAAGAGGGTGTTTTCTCCTGAGACCTCATCAGAGTTCATCCAGCAGGAAAGTTGAAAGCAGGGACAACAGGCCTTCTTGGCCTCCACCATCATGTGATGATATTAGAAGACAGCAGAACAAATTGTTGGACTTTTTCACCCATTAATTACCCTCCTGTCTCCCCTTTTTAGCTCCTAAAGCTAGTGTTCCATGATCCATGGCTGGTAAATATTTAATTGCTGTTCTCAGTAATGTGTTTTGCATTTTCACATTGCCCTCCTCCTCGTGGTGGGGAAAGACAAGATGGGTAATGTCTGTGTGCATGTGTCCAAGAGTATATACTCTGGGTATTTTCTTTATAATAAAAGATAATATATACATTAGATTTCCTGTAATGGAGAACTCTGTTGCCTGCTTCTTAATGAGAGGTGCTGATGTGAAATGACCCCTGCTTTCCTAAACACACAGCAATCTAATTTGAACCTGTACGCCAATTACAGTCCTCTGTGGAGCAGTTTATGGGGAAACAATCACGTCACAATAGGATTAGAGCTCTACGCCCCAGGACCACAAGGGAAGCCAGCCCGGGCATAACTGCAGCTTTATTCCTCTAAATTGTCTGTAAACAGCATTGATAGCCACCTTGGTGCCACCTTGGTATTGTTTCTATAAATCCTCCATAGAAACAATCTAAAATGAATAGACAATGAGTCAGTAATGGCCTGTTAGTTCCCAACCCAGGGTTGTGCCACCGATCTGCCTCATGAGCGCCACTCGCCGGGCCTGGTCCGGGACAGACTTTCACAAACGGCAGAGCAGAGGGGCTTTATGGCGATAATCGGGTTTTATATTCCGAGAGGTCATGGTGAATTGTGCCTTCTCCCTGATCTTTCCTGGCACAAATTAGCTTCCAAAAGCTCGGCCATTATGGGGCATCTGGGTGACTCAGTCGGTTGAGCAGCTGATTCTTGGTTTCAGCTCATGATCTCACGGGTCTTGAGATCAAGCCCCAGGTTGGGCTCTGTGCTCAGTGCAGAGTCTGTGGGCCCCCCTCCCTTCCCCTTTGCTCCTCCCCTCACTCTCTCTCTCTCAAGTAAATAAATAAAACCTTTTTAAAAAATAAAAATAAATCAAAATAAAAAGCTGGGCCATTTTAGTCCTCTTAGTAAGTTTCTGTAGTCACGTACTTTCCACAGTCTTCAATAAGATGGTTTTTTGCAGTTTCCTGACAATGCTGTCTCTGACTCAAATGAAGAAAGCGAAAATGGACATGTTTTGATCATTAGGGCAGGTCTAAAGAGGAAGGCGAGCTGGGCAGAGGTCAAACTGTTGAAGCGGAGAGTGACCAATGGGTCATGCCGGCGGGGTTGAAGTCATCGTGTGACATATGGTAGATGGTGGATGTAACATGACATCAGGACAGCGCCAATCCCATCCTCTTACAAACTAAAACCAAGTAGAGTAAAATTGTGCCCTTAAACTCTAAACAAGGGTTAGTTTTGTTTCCCAGTGTCATATAAAATCCTTTTACCATACCTTGTTTCTCCTTTGACGCATAGAAGTAAAAGTAAAATATTTTCATTTGCTCTGCTGAATCCTTAATTTTTTGATCTGAGTGATTTACACATACTCAATTTTTTTGTCTGAGTAGACCAAAGTCGTTCTGTAAGTGAAGCTGCTATTCCACATTTGTTAGTGAGCTGCACAAAAACCATTTCTGTATTGCTTATTTGGTGTTTTTGCTTAACCACAAGAGATGTTTTCAATGAGAAAAGAACCTAAGGATGAATGTAGTATGTCTGCAAAAAAGTCACACATTACACGTTCCCTGTGCTGGTGTCATTTGGGTCTCTGAGGAAGGGAGCTTCTGCTCTGATTCAGATTTAGCGGTGTCCTACCCCTCAGGCAGGGAAATAAACTAATACTTGTTCACTCAGAAAAAGAGATGTTTGAGTGCCTTCTGTGCACCAGTCACCCATGGTGGACAAAATGGAGGCTCTACCCCAAGGATCATACAGGCTATTGACTAGGAGAGAGTTGAGAGCATTTAGTTTATTCAGTTTAAAAGTAAAAATGCCCATGAAATCACACTTGCTATTTAAAAGAAAAAACAGAGGTTGGGTTGGGCTGATAACTCAGCTCGAAACTTGTTAAATTCCTTACTGCCCTATTTAGAAACGTGTATATCTTATCCGTCTCAGGCTGCCATAACTAAATACCATAGACTGGGTGGCTTGAAAACCAGAAATTTGTTTTCTCACAGATCTGGAGCCTGGAAGTCTGAAATCAGGGTGCCATCATGGTCACGTTCTGGCGAGGGCTCTCTTCCTGGCTTGCGAATGGCTACCTTCTCTCTACGTCCTCAGATGGCTTTTTCTTAGTTCATGCACTTGGAGAGAGAAAGAGAGAGAGAGAGGGAGGGAGGGAGGGAAGGGAGGGAGGGTCTTTTCCTCTTCTTATAAGGTCACCAATCCTATGGATTAGGACTCCACACTTATGACCTTGTTTAACCTTACCACCTCCTAAAAGAAGTCCCATCTCCAAATATAGTCACATTGGGGATTGGGGTTTCCAAATATGAATGGGTGGGCAGTTCAGTCCGTATCAATGTATTACTTACTTCAAAGTGCACATGAAATTAATTTTAATAGTAGATTTTTAAACTGGAGCCAATCATTCATGTATTTCAGAATAAGGATACGGTTATGTCTTGGAAACAGCACTCAGTTGGAAGTAGAAGTTTAGTGCTGGTTGAGCCGCTTGCTGGCCCTGGAAAGTTGGCATTTTACACCCAGCACCGTTAAAATAAATGCCTCTGTCTTCTCACACATGCATGCTTTTTCCACTTAATAATGGGAACACTGTTCCTCAGCTGGTGAGGTAGAAAACCTCAGTTACTGTTCATCCCTCTTCCTCCAGTGAGCCCGAAATTCACTCAGTTGCCATGTCCTATTGGTTCTACGTGTGATCCAGCTCCTCCATCAACCATTCTTGCTTTCTGTCCCTATCTTTTCTTTATTGAAGACCAGCATTACCTCTGACCAGGTGTTGTGGACCGAACGTGTCCCCTCAAGATTCATACGTTGAAATCCTAACATTTGGTGTGATGATATTAGGAGGTGGGGCTGTTGAGAAGTGCTTAGATCATGAGGGTGTAAATGGGATTAGTGGCCTTATAAAAGAGACCCCTGGAAGCTCTCTTGACTTTTCTACAAGGCAAGGACAGAGCAAGAAAGCAGCTGTCTATGAACCAGGAATTGGGTCTCACTGAATACCAGATCTGCCTGGGCCTTGATCTTGGACTTCCCGCCTCTAGAACTGTGAGAAATAAACGGTGGTTGTTTAAGCCCCCCACTCTTTGGTATTTTGTTACAGCAGCCCGAACTGACCAGGACAATAGTTGGTAATGTCCTGCTTACGTCCTTCTGCCACCAAATCTTTCCCACAGTTCTGGTGATGTCCTTCCCTATTCAAATATATCCAGTAGGTCCCCATTTACATATAAGATAATGTCCAAATCTGACATCGGGCCTTTTCAGAGCTGTGCCCAGTTCACATTGCTCACTGGCCTCTCACCCCTCCTCCTCTTACCACTCTTACCCAGCGCTTTGGACTCATCACCACTTGATAAGCTGCCCTCACTCCTCCCCAAAGCTTCCATGATTTACCATTGTACTTTTCTTCGTTCTAGTCATTCAACATTCAACAACTATGTGTTAGTGCTATCTTCCGGTCACTGTCTTAGGAACTGAGGAGACACAAAGGCGGTAAGACATGGTTCTGGCTTTCAGAGTTCATTGTCTAGTGAAATGTGGATAGTCACATAAACAGGTAATTACAATTTAATATGACAGATAAGAGCTCGAAGCTGGAACGCTTGTCATACCCATTTCTGCATATGTGTATCTTAGTCATTCAACTCTAGCTCACATGACACTTAATCTCTTATTTCCTTCTCTTATTTCGAGGGCACTTCCTCTGTGCTTTTCTTATCTTTATTACTTTCTGTCATATTTTAAGTGCATGTGTTTTCATGTCTTGTTTTTCTCAATTAGACTTTAAGCTTCTTGCAAACAGTATCTGTTCCATATTAAGTTTTACATTTCCCACAGTGCCTAATATTGTAGCCTTTTATCTAATACTCATGAATGTGCTGATAAAAATAATTCCTAAATTTGTGGAACCACAGATTTAGACAGTGGACCCTTAATAAAACCACTTCCATAAATAGGATTGAAAACCTTTGTGATTTTATCAGGTTTAAGCTTACAAATTTAGTAAAATAAAAGCCTGATTAGAGGGTTAGGAGGATACATTAAATTAATTCTAGAGGTTGAACATTACATACAAAGAGCGTACATGAAACACTAATTATTACTAATATGTTCTAAGTATTTAAAAATAGATTTGCTTCTGATACTCTGTGAAGTGCTTCTGGAGAGTATATAAAAAAAGCAGAGACTCTGGAGGCAAAGTCATATTCATTAAACATAAAAAAACAGGAAATATAACTTTTAACAAATATTTCCAGCATTAAAGAAATATAAGCCCCAGGAGTTTTTGTGGTTTTACTTGCAAATGTTATTCATTTTTTACTTTAAATTAGAATTTCCTTTTATAAAATGCTTTGCAACAGGGGAAAAGGTTAATCTATACTCTAGGAAAGAAATATAAAATTATTGTTTATTACTAGTTTCACTGATATTATAATGATTGTAAATATAAACACAGTGAATTGGCACTATTTTTTTGCTGAGAGACTGATCATTTATTCACATATTTCCATTTCATTTAGATGGCTGACATGACTTCTCATTAAAACTCAAACAATAACCCCTGTCACTGCCATACTTTTCATAAATTTGCCTTGACTCTCTTTAGCAGCCTGAAGAAAAAGAGACATATATACAGTTGACCCTTGAACAACATGGGTTTGAACTCTGTGGGTCCCCACATGGACTTTTTTCAATAAATACAGTATAATATTGTAAGTGCATTCCTTTACCTTATGATTTTCTTAACAACATTTCCTTTTCTCTAGCTTCCTGTATTGTAAGAATACTGTATGTAACACATACAGCATACAAACCGTGTTAATTGACTTATTATCATTAAGACCTCCAGTTGACAGTAGGCTATTAGTAATTACGTTTTGGGGGAGATGAAACGTACATACAGATTTTTGACTGTACAGGGGTCAGCAGCCCTAACCCCTGCATTGTTCAATGGTCAACTGTAGCTAATTTCACAACTTACGAAGTTATTGTAAAACTAAGATATGCTAAATTAAGTAAGTTAGAAATTATAGAAAAATATTTAAACATGTGGAAAACATCATCCATAATCTTACCGTAGAAAAAGATTAAAAATATTGGCACAATTCCTTCCTGTCCTTTAAAAAATTAAATAAAGACTTTTATCTTACCTTCCTCTAGTCTTTTCTTCCTTCAGTATTTATTGGCAGTTTAACTATTGTACAGAATAGTAAGAGACATGATGTCTAGAACGCGGTATAAAGAAACCATACACTGTGCTTCATGGGTTTTTCTCTCCCACATCCTCAAACTTGGTGATGTTCTTCAGGCTTCTGTGTTGGACAAATGTCCGTTAAGAACAATGTACGTGCTAGACTCTGAGCCGATCTCTCGATCTAGAATGATAGCACAGTGTCCCCGAATTCAAGAATCCTGAAGAACTGTCAAAAATCACATGCGATGGCAGGCACTTTGTCAGAATATGGCAGAGCGTGGCCACAGAGGAAGAAGTGGTCAGATGTTTTGATTCCAGATCATCTTCTGGTCTCAAATGATCTGAGCAATCTCATCTCTTTTCCTAACTTCAAAGCTGTTTTGTCAACGGTTACTTTCTACTTGAGCCAACATTAATGTCTCCAGGAAGGGAACAAATTACAGACAATAAATACGCTGAGTTTAGAATTTTAGACCTGTTTGTTCCTTTTATCTTTGTCACATGACACTGTTTTACTGGAGTGCAATTTTTCTCTCCCTGATATTTATGAGACAAAGTCAATGAACAGAGCAATTTGAGTTATTGGGTAGCAACTATGTTCAAATAAAATGTATTCAAAAAGCCAAAAATAATTGGGGGGTTATTTCTGAAGGTAACATGATCATAGACTATAACTCTTAGCTCCCCCATGCTCAAGGTCTTAGGATTTCAGTGAACTTAAGCCCCAAACTCAGGTGCTGGAAAGACATAGATGCTTCTTATTGGTGAAATGTACTTCTTAGGAATTACACACAGTTCTTCCCTTGACAGAATGGTTGTCACACAGTCATCATTCTTGTTCCTTCTGCCATTCTTATGAGAAGCAGGATGACAATCTTTAGGGCATGTACGATGCCTTGTTCATCATGGGCTCATTGCACATCCCTTATTCCATACTAAGTGCCCAATACACAGTACGTGTTTGTGGACTTGAGTTCAACCAACCTACATTATATCTGAATTTATTTAACGTGATCCGAACTAAAGTTTGGCAATGTAGGTCTAAGCATGTACCTGAAAGCATTTCATTTTGAATCACAGCAATATGGCTTAATCAGTCACTTGAAGACGGAGGCTGTGCTATCCTCATTTTTGCATTCCCACTGACTAAAATATTGCCAAGCACAGTGGACACTTACTTAATGCTCATGGAACTGAATTAAACAGAATCGCATTTCCTTTGCTGGCTTGTAAAAAGCATCATTGCTATCCATGTAAGCTTTTACCTCATGTAAACCATCTACAACTCTATACTGCTGAAGCTCCTATTTTTAGAAGAAGGCAAACCAAGTCACTAGGAAATCATTTCCTCAGTTTCCCCATTTAAACTCTTGGGTGATTTCTTCATATGCCTTGTTCTCACCATCAGCATAAGTCTTGTCTTGCTACCATTCTTGACATTGGAGTTTCAAATCATTTATTTTAAAGGGGGATGAAATATTTACCTTGATAGAATTATTTCTGGGTATGAAGAAGACTCTCATAGAAGAGGCAGTTAACCCCCCAACTACAAACATAAACATCTCTCAGACTGAACTTAGCTGAACGCCTCATTGATGAGCTTTAAGGGAATTTTAAAACTTGGCATAATGAAATCACACCCCTGAGTTTTGCAGAAATGATTGCTGCACTGCAATATGTATTGTATATAGATACTTAGATTAAAGATCTATTTTTATTTTTATTTTGTTATCAATTATGCATCCAGAAAAGAAATTCTATTACTAATAGAACCATTGAAATAGACACCTAGAGGAGTGAATGGATCACTTTATTTCTTGTCAGTTTCTATATTAGGCTTCCCAAAGCCCATTTGAGTATTTATCTACTATTGTTATTGTTGTAGAGTAGTGTACCTGGGGGAAATCTATAAGAGCAATGAATAGGCCTGAATTTTATATCAGATTCTGCCTTTTCTTGCTGTATATTTTTAGACAAGTAGCTTTATACCCGTAACTAGTCAGTGCCACAATAGGGAAAGACCTCACTTTGATTTTTATATCACTAACTTTTAAAGCAAAACCTATCCGGTTCTTTTAAATATGGGTATAATTTTATCTTTGTGTAAACTACTGGGCTGGACATATCACCCCCTTTTGTAGACAAGAAAATTGAGGTTACCTATTCACTCAAAACTTAAAAGTGGTATAATGACAGAGCTGGCATTAACGACCGGCCATGGAACATTTGTCGTCAAGATACTTTTCTCTCACTTTGTAATTGAGCAACTGGAGACGTAGGAGCAGAGGTAATAGCTAACTTCTGGCAGGAGTCAAGATCTAATTTCTAAAGTAATATTTCAACTCCTGCAAAAGCAAATCAATGGAGGGAAGAGAATTGGCTGGGCAGGGAAGGAAGGACTCTAGGGCAGTGGTTCTCAAAGTGTGATCCCTGGACGAACAGCATCACCATCACCTGGCAACTGGTAAAAAATGCCAATTATCTTTGTCCACTCCAGACCCTGAACCAGAAACTCTGGGGAGAGTGGCCCAGCACAATGAGATGCGATACACCCGCCAGGTGATTCTGATGCTTGCCCATGTTTGAGAAGCTCTGCTAGACTTAACATCTTAGAACCTGAGAAAGTGTGAAAGTCCTTTGGAATCTCTTGTTCCCAAGCCTGTGGCAACCAGGATTGAAGTTGGGTATGGTGGAAATTACCACCCACAGGCCCAGACCTAGGCCAAAAGCAAGCTGGGACCTCAGGGTGCCAACAACCACCTGGGTGCTCTGAGACCGTCTCAGAACAGCAAGCCTTTCTGACAAACCTGGGGCCAGTGGAGCTGCTATGGTTGCACACCCGGCCCCTCCTAGCTTGAATATGGAGGCAATACTACAATCACAGTGTCAGGTCTGGGTTGGGAGCTAGCTGGAATCCCATCTTTCTCATCTGCATATCCTAGGGCCTACAGCGTGGTCTGCTTTGACCAGGGTCTTCAGTAAATGTGGTGGTAAATGCATTCTCATCCAAGCTCAGCAGTGTGACCTTGAGCAATTTTGCTACACATCTTTGAGCTGTGATTTCCTGAACTGTAAAGTGGGCATAATGATAATATGTGCTCTCAGAGTACTTTTGAGGTTTAAATTAGAAAAGGTCTTTGAAGTCACTCTCTGAGTCATAAAGAACTTTACAAATATAAGATCTAAATGAGGAGACGCCATATATCTCAATGGGGTCATATGGTAACATTTTTGTGGTTTTTAAAGCAGTGCCGTTTATTCATTAACATTCTTCTATTTAATAAAGTAGTACTCTTAATTATGAAAATATTTGGAAACATTCTCATGGGACTCAACAAAACTATTTCCATTTTGATTTAAAAGAAAAACGCAGGGGTACCTGGGTGGCTCAGTCAGTTTAGCATCTGCCTTCGGCTCAGGTCATGATCCCAGGTTCCTGGGATCGAATCCCGCTTTAGGCTCCCTACTCAGCAGGGAGTCTGCTTCTCCCTCTCCCTCTGCCCCTTCCCCCAACTTGTGCACGTTTTCTCTTTCTCTCTGTCTTTCTCTCTCTCTCTCAAATAAATGGATAAAATATTTTCAAAAAGTGCAGGGGTTCCTGGGTGGCACAGTCGGTTAAGTGTTTGACTCTTGGTTTCAGCTGAGGTCATGATCTTGGGGTCGTGAGATTGAGGCCCCATAGGGCTGTGGAGTCTGCTTAAGATTCTCTCTTCTTCTGCTCCTCCTCACCCCCTACCCTGATAAATAAATAAATTTAAAAAAATGCAGCTTAATATTTTTCCATCTTAAATTGACACTATGCTGAAAGGCTCATGTAGCATTTTTTTAGAGCATTTGAGTTGAGAATGAAGGATTCTTTTAGCTGTTGTGTGGGAGTATTAGGATAGAGTGGGTGATATTTTGCTCATTGCCACCATAGATAGCTGACAGGTAGAAGGGGCAAATCTTCAGAAGTACTTGAGTCCAGAGGAAAGGATTGGCCAGGAAAAGATACCCAAGAAAGATGGACATCAAAAAAATACTTGAAGGGAGGATTCTCTGTTTGTATTCATAACAGAGATGGGCAACCCTTGAGTGTTCTGTGAATATAATCTAAGTACACTGCTAAAAAATTAGGGTGATATGAATGACACCGTTCTTCCTGCTCTTCCTTATTAGAAATTGAGAAGTTGTGTCAGGTAGGAGAAAAGAACGAAACCAGTAAAGAAGCCAGAAAGTTCAAGTCTGAAGGGCAGGTTAAAATCAGTAACTAGATGACAAATATAAGAGAGAAAAAGATTGATTGTTAATTGAGGTTCTGAAAGAAACAGTTCTATTATTAGATATGTTTGGGAAATACTGGTTTAGACGAACGTACAGGACTGTTTCCTATAGTATTATTCAGTCTTTATAAACCTAATGCATTCAGCAGCTCTTTGAGGTAGAGTTCTAGAATGTAGAGCTTTTTAGACTCACTTGACCATGAATGTTCCCTTTTTAACGGAACACTTTGGCAGGACAGTGTCACACAGAACACTGTGTAAATGGTACACACCACCAGTGAACAGGGCATGAGACCAGAGCTTTTGTCCAGGGAGGGTGGTTCCAAAGTTTCTGAGGTTGACTTCCAAGTTCTTTTCAGTTCTAAAATTCTGCAGCTCTAAACAGGCTCCCCTCATCTCCCAGTCTAAAGAACTGGTAAGTGATCAGCGAAATACTCTGAGACCCTTGCTTATAAAAATGTAGAAATCCATGGCATACTTTTTCCTATTATTTTCTCAAAGTATTAAAATAACTCTAAAGAAGAAAGGTGTTAAAACTATAGCATTTGCTTGCAAAAGACTTTCATATTAAGAGGAGGAGATACATATAAATACAAGCCATGAATACAAATGGCCTGTAGGAAAAAGACCACAATCCTTAGGATGTGTAAGGAACCTCAGAATTTGTTCCCAACCTTCTTTTCCAGCTTTACTTTGTCCCATTTCCTTGCGCACAGAGCAGACATCACCAGCATGCCTCTGAATTTCAACAAAAACTTCTGCTTGGAGTGCACTTCTCCACCTTCTCACGACCCTTGAACTCAACTCCAAAACCCAGCTCTCAAGTCATTTTCTCTGGAAAACCTGCCCCAACCTTCCAATGTTGAAGTCAGCTGACTTCTTTCCAATTCCACCTTGGTAGCCCAGACATATTTCTATTCAAGCATTTTTACCTTTCCTCGTGAGTATTTATTAACGTGTCTCCCTTCCAACCCCGTATTTGAGGGTTGCACATCCCTGTATCTTTGGTGCCTGGGAAACGGTAGGCATGGATGAATACATAAAATAAGGTTACTGCTTATGGAAATTTTGAGAAAGGATGTTTAAATTCCTAGATGCTTAGTATCATAAGAATAAAACTTAAAGATTCTGGATTGAATTTTAAGTATGTGTAAACAAACAAATATTTGTATTTACATATTTATACTCATAGGCATTTATGTATTTTTGTATACATACTTATATATATTTATATACCTACTCAGGTGACGACTTGACTTAGTTTCTTCACCTATGAAATGGGATGATTATGAGTTTATGCCCTTTTCATGGAAATATTAAGATTAAAGAATTGAAGTTAATAAAATGCATAGAGATCCTCAACTAAAAGAACTTGGATAATTACAATGCATATTATTATTAATAATAGTTATTATTATAAATTATGACTTACCTGTAATAATAGGTAGAGTGATTTATGGGGCTATAATAATTCTTACATGGTATCCTGAGGAGTGATAAAAACCACAAGAGTAAAGCTTGAGTGGTTGTGATAATATGCACCTAAGATATAATTATTACCTCATAATTCAAAATCCTTATGTCTTTTATTCTCTGTAGTTATAAACCACCCAAGGGATTAAGTTGGCTCTTCAAGCCCTTGCCAATCCAATTTAATTGGCAGACTTGAAGTCTGTGTGACTGACTGTATTATTGCTTCACATAATCATGGAGGCTTGGAATATTTGAATTGAGAAGGACCTCTAGAGATCCTCGGGTCCCACGGTTTTCAACTCTGTGAGTTAGAATCACCAGGGTAGCTTTAAAAATTACCAATGCCTAAGGTGCCATTAGCCAGCCTCAAAAGGGGCTCAAGAGTGGGGACACAGCCATCAGCATTTTTTAAAGGCTACACTGAACTTTAATGTGAGAATCCCTGATTTAGTCCAGCCCCCTCTGTTCCAGAAGACACACAGATCTAGCGAGATGATGAGAGTGGACCAGATTCAAATGACTGGTTGTCAGAACCAGGTTTGGATCTAACTCTCATGGTACCCATGGTTTTCTCATTATACCAGAGATGGCAGCGAATGTTCAGCTCATGTGCCCACTCTGATTGATTAGTAGTGGCTTCCTGGCATGCTGCGATGAGAAGGTTCCTGCAGCTGCATTTGGCTTGGCAGGAGGAATGTGTTGAGTGGTAGAAATGACTGTTATGGCGGTAAGACCCAGTGGCGATGTCAAGGGTTTGTCATCCCTGTACACTGTGCTGCAAATTTTCAACATCTCCAGCCGCTTACTGTAATCCCTTTCATTCTTAGAACTTTCCTATGTAGTGAGCAGGAGATAGAAGTACCTGTCTTTAGCATATTTTGCTTAAATATTGAAATAAATATTGACAAGAGAGGGCATCTGTAAGGGAGAAGCAGACATCCTAACATTTTTTGGACTGGTATATGACCATCCTGAGTACCCATAACAAATCTTTGGTCAATATATATATATTTCTTCCAGTTTGTGGGCTTTTGCTCATTGTTATGGTGGATCAAAGTATTTCTAGTACTGACAGACATAAATCTTGTCATAAAAACTTTGATTTAACCCCAGGATGTTGGAAGCTTTTGAATGACCCTCTAAAGCATTCTCAATCTCCTTGTGACAAAGAACATTTAAAAAAACCTAATGTCTTGTGGATTGATGCTTTAGTAAAACATGATACGAATGGTTACAAGAAAAAGTAAATAAAAAGCCTGAAGACAACCAAATTCAAAAGGCAAGCTTTACTTTTTTAAGTAACTATAAACAACAGACAATTGGTTTTTCAATGGCTAGGCTAGTTTCCAAATGCTTTCTCTCAGTTTTAGTTCTTACCCTAACATAGACAGGTTAGAAACAGTTCATAGACGAGCGCTGATTTATGGACACACTCCTAGTAACCCTGGTCCAGAGCTTGCTCTGCTTCTGTTGCCGCTGTGGACGGGGGACCGTCTCACTGTCCTCATGCCCTAGGTGTGGGGGGATTACCAGTAGCTAGAACACAGAATTGATATGTGTCAATTACTGAGGTTCCATGATACATATAGTCTATCCAAGAATCCTAGACTTTCAAGAACATTAATTTAAATAGGCACTTGAAAATAAAATTCAACATATGTGTAGTCATTTAAGATGGTTGATGACGACCATTATTTTACTCTTGTGCAGAGGAATACATACAACGCTTGGCACAGACTAAAGAAGGCAACTCATTTAAGAGTCAACCATCTGGTGTGCTGAACAACCGTGCTCTATAGTCTGCAGTTCTTTCAAGTGACTTTGAGAGGGTTGCTTGTCATCTGGGAAATGCAATGGTTTGTCTCGGGGGACAGTAAACTTTTCTATAAAAGTCTATAGTCCATCTCTCTCTTTATAGAAATATATGGTGGATTTGGCTCACAAACCACAGAGAACTCCAGTTTGTCTTCTGCTGAAACTAGAAATTTGCCTCTTTTGATTCAACAGTGTTGGTATTGTTTATCTATGCTATATAACAAATTATCCCCAAACTTAGTTAAACCAAAATTCATTATCTTACAAGTCTATGGGCTAGAAATCCAGCTGCTCTTAGCTGGGTGCCTCTGCTTCTAGTGTCTCAGGAAGTTCAGTCAAGCTAATAGCTGGGGCTGCTGCTCCATCCGAAGGTTTGACGGGTTGGGAGGATCTACTTCTAAGCTGCCATGTAGATTTTGGCAGGCGTTGGTCTCTCACCACGTGGACCTTCCATGAGGCTGCCTCGTGACGTGGCAGCTGACTTCTGCCCAAGAGAGTGATCTGAGACAGTGACAGATATTGAGCAAGACAGAAGCCACAGTCCTTATTACCTCATCTCAGGAACAAGGTCCTGTCATTTGTTGTAGAAGCTAGTTGATCAATCCAGCCCATATCAAAGGGAAGGGATTACACAGGGGCTTGAGCGCCAGAAAGCAGTGACCACTGGAGGTCACGTTCGAGTTCATCTACCCCAGTAGCCAAGTCACTTTTCATTAGTTCCTACAGGATACATGTCTCTCATGATTTTATTTTTTATAGATTTTATTTATTTATTAGAGAGAGAGAGAACACAAGCAGGGGGAGCAGCAGAGGGAGAGGGAGAAGCAGGCTCCCGGCTGAGCAGGGAACGAGATGCAGGCTCCATCCTAGGAGTCATAACCTGAGCTGAAGGCAGATGCTTAACTGACTGAGCCACCCAGGCACCCCTCAGTTATGATTTTAAAATATCCTCTGGTTTCTTCCGTAGACTTTTTGTGTAGTTATTGAAATTAATGCCATGATGTAATGCAAAGATAAATTTGAAAAGCACATCATAAGTGTTTTTTTTTAGATAGCCGATTATTTTGGGGAAAAAAAGGATTTCCCAATAAAAATAAAACATGAGAAATTATTTCTCTATTCAGTAGGCTTAAGAGATGTTCCTGGAAGTGGCAACAAAACTCACTGACAAATCAGACTCTGAAATGTTTTAAAACCACCATTTAGCTCTAGGTCTGGGAATGGTTTTATATGTTTTCCTCATATAATCTAATTTAATCCTCACAGCAACTATCTGAGGTAGTTCAATTTGATCCCCATCTTATAGATGGGTAAATTGAGGCAGGCAGAGGTTAAGTCACTTAGCCTAAATTATTGAACCTAATGGGTGGAAGGACTAGGATTCAGATGTGGTGTTCTGACCCCAGAATCCTTACTATCTTTGAGACATGAACAGTCATATAATGTTAGTATAAATCGAAGATCGGGAATAGTGTTTATAGTAAGTCAATGTACTCACCAGTTAGAATATCCCAATAATGACTTTTATGAAACTCTTTTAAGGTGGACATTGATCCCCATGACAGATGAAAAAAATACAAATACACCCACTTTCATATTATTGGTTTTCTACTAAATACCATGGAAGAAAAAAAAGTCAACGTGAATTTATATCTTCCTTTTCAAAGATGCTTTCCCTGGAAGGTGCCTACTTTGTCCATGATTCTGAATCTATAACCCTTTTATAGATCTGACTCATTGACTGTTACAGTCCCAAGAGAATTCTGTCTGTATAAAGCAAGGAGGATTCCAGTAGCTAATGTGCTCTGAAAATGCACAGTCTTCTTTCTAATGTTGACAAACAGTTTATGGAACTATGTTATATGTGTTCTTAATCAATATCACTGGATGGTAATATCGATGATGAACAGAAAAAAAAAGGTTATTCTAGGATAAGCACAGATTTTAAGCTATTAAAAAAGATTCTGAAGATATACTCTTAATTTTTACTATAACTTCTAGGGTTTTTGGGGGGTGGGGGCATTGGCTATAAAATTCTTATTCTTGGGACACTTGGGTGGCTGAGCCAGTTAAGCATCTGACTCTTGATTTCAACTCAGGTCATGATCTCTGGGTTGTGAGAGTGAGCCCTGAGTTGGGTTCAGATGCTGGGTGTGGAGTCTGCTTAAGATTCTTTCTCTCCCTCTCCCTCTGCCCCGCTCCAGCTCACTCACCCATGGGCACACATGAGCTCTCTCTCCCTCTGTGTCTCTCTCTCTCAAAAAAAAAAAAAAATTCTTATTCTTTGCATCAGCTGGGTTTTCATTTAAGAAAATTATTCTGGGGGCACCAGGGTGGCTCAGTCAGTTGAATGGTTGAGCATCCAACTCTTGATTTCTGCTTATGATCTCAGGGTTGTGAGATGGAGTCCCACATGGGGCTCATGCACTGGGCGTGGAACCTACTTAAGCTTCGCTCTCTCAGATGCCTGGGTGGCTCAGTTGGTTAGGCATCTGACTTTAGCTCTGGTCATGATCTTGG
This sequence comes from Ursus maritimus, assembly GCF_017311325.1. NCBI lineage: Eukaryota > Metazoa > Chordata > Mammalia > Carnivora > Ursidae > Ursus > Ursus maritimus. The sequence goes on from NW_024423344.1 coordinate 51,603,135, forward strand.
GTCCTGGTATTGGGCCCCCATTAGGCTCCCTGCTCAGAGGGAGTCTGCTTCTCCCTCTCCCCACCAGCTCACACTCCCTCTCTCTCTCAAAAAAATAAATGAAGTCTCAAAAAAAAAAAAAAAAAAGAAGATTCTCTCCCTCTCCCTCTGCGCCACCCCCATTAAAGAAAAAAGGAAAAGAAAATAATCCGTGTGAATATGTTTGCCTAAATAATAAGGCTCTTTTAGTTACCACACTGTGATAGGTTTAGCAGTGGTTATTGTTTAATTTTTACTCAAAGTTAAGTAAAATAATCATAGGTTATGGTTTAAAAAAATGGAAGCTAACTCTTAACTACAGAGAACAAAATAATAGTTACCAGAGGGGAGGTGGTGAAGGGGTGAGTGAAATGGTTGGAGGGGATGAAGAGTACACTTACCATGATGGACGCTGAGTAACGTGTAGAATGTTGAGTTCACTATATTGTGCAGCCGAAACTACTACAGCGCTGTATATTAACTACACTGGAATTAAATTTTAAAGACTTAAAAAAAACATAGAACAAAACAAATGCTTAAGCTAGATAGCACGTGACATAGCAAGATAAAAAACAAGTCAGAGGCCCTGTTGCTCATCAATAGCTGCCAAACATGACGGGCCTGCCTGTCATGGGAGAAGCAAGAAGACTCACCCGTCAGCCTCGGAGCCCCACTGCACATCCGGGAGGCAGTCACATGGGCGTCTTTATATATAAATGAAATGGGGACATCGCATACAGTTGATATCTCATTAATGCTTTTTAAGTGAATCACTAAATGAATAAATAACAAGGCAAAAGTAAAGATGGAGAGTGACTCCAAGAATAGCATATTTTAAACCATGACTTTAAGGATAAATCCCAGGCCATACCAATCTTTTCTTTGGGGCTTTTTGGCTCCAAGATACAAGAAAAGATGATGATTAAAAGGTTCAGAAGGTCTAGATTTGAACCTCATAGCTAGGAAAAGTTACTTAAGCTTTTTAAACCCCAACTTTCTTATCTGTAGCCTGAAGACAGTATCTATAATCCAAGCTAAGGAGACAATGGATGACATACTGTAGTCACTGAAGTGCTTTTTTTCCTCTGAATTCCATTCTAGCAAAGAGCTTTAGTTTTTTCCCCCACAAATCATGAAGAACCTCTGTTATCTCGTCTCCGCTTGGTACCTTCTGTGGAACACCTAGAACCCCCAGAAGGCTTTCTTCTGCTTTTGACATTAGTCCAGCATTCAGCCAATGAAGGACCTACAATTCCTGAACAAGCAGGAATGAGGAAAGCAGGACCACACGGAGGACCTTCAGTGACAGCACTTACGAGACGGGGCCTCACCTTCCAGTGAGCTGGGGGAGCTCCGTGGTCTGATGCTCAAATGTGGAGGAAAAGCAGATGCCACGAGGGGAGGAAGGAAACGGGAAGCTCAGGGTGACAAACGTGACATTTGGTTTTGCTGGAATCTTCCCTGCCTGATGGAAGCAGGGTGATGCTCAGCCCTTCTGACTCTGTCTTTTTTGTCCTGCCTGCCCAGAATCAAAGCCCTGGAAAGGACATTAACCCACGGTCCGGTTCTCTGCGTCACAGTGAAAGCCACTAAAGCCCGTGAAAATGTTCAGAATCATAAACAGGACAAGCATCCAGGCCTCCCACCTCCCCAAAATGGCCTTTTCTTTAAATTAGTGTCTGGTTTCCTGTACTCATTGAATTACTTGTGTGATAAATTCAGCAATTTGCTTTTAATGCCATATAATCACAGTTCCCCAAGTATCCGTTTTCCAGGTGCCCGAAGAGGCACGCCGTCACCGTGGGGGTGCCTGGAAGAAAAGGCACAGGAAACGGTCCAGTCTGGGCAGGGCGATTACGGGCCGTCCCCGGCTGCTAAATGAAAACACTATCTACCCGGGCCCTCTCTGTGCATCCACTTCTTGCCACAGACCTTTCATTTCTCTCCTAATGGCTTTTGCACAGTAAGAAGTACACTCATCAATAATGCACATTTTTCAGGCATAGTAAAAATGTTTGTGAAAGGCTATTAACGCAAAACCAAAATGCCCACATTGCAAACACTAATCCCCCATTTATTTTAACATTTTTTTCCTTGAAAGTACTTAAACCTGAGTCTGCATTAAAAAAAAAAAAATCCAGTAGAAGAAAGGTCAATTGAAGGACTAGCAAAAGCGCACCCATTTGAAAGCCTTAGGTGTTCAGGAGTTTTGGCCAACAGATAATGTTGGTTTCTTTGATTTTAAAAATCACGGAGCTAATTTCATTTAGAACTGATACGAGGGGTGATAAAAATAATCATGAGCTGAGACCCAACATGAAAAGTTCTCAAGGAAGAGTACATTTTTACTGTGGAGTTATAAAGCCCAGGAAAAGTAGGGTGTATAATAGGAAAAGTGACAGACCCTTGACACTACAGTGGGGATGGTACCATTATAATGAGAGAAACTATTGCTTGGAACCAGAACAGCTATATTCTTCTCTCAGCTTCCACAGTCCCCACACCCCTGGAGTACCATTCGAGACAGTGATGAACTGTGGTCTCAATTCCCTTATTAGCTGTAAGACCTAAAAATTATATGTGCAATTAAAAGGCAAAATGCTGATATTACTCATAGGAAGCCCTTTGTACATTAGCAAGGTACAAAAGTCTGCTGACACTTTGCAACAGAGATAGTCAGCAGGGCAGAAGATTAATAGAGCCTCATAAATTTGCAGGGTGAATACAGTGGATGGGGCAGAATAAGCATGTTGTGTTAGAGATAAATAAAGGGCATGGTCAGCTTGACAAAACATTTAACAAGGAACACAACCAGTCATTCCACGCGATTTGCTTGGCTGGCATTAGTCCGTTTTATATAACTACACATAATTACCCCACCGCGTTGCTACATGTCACAAAGGCCTCCAGCGTGGCCACGAGAAGGGGCACTGGGAAAGCCACTGATTCTGATGGCTTACACATTATGTCATGCTGCCCCGTCCAGTTACTTTTCTCATTCGAAGGCCTTGACAGCAACTGTGGCACGAGGCTCCTCAGGCCACTGTTTTCCTGGGGTTGACGGGCTGCAATCTTATTTCTTTGTGCTCGAATCGCTTGAATGAAAACGAGGGAGAGTACTGCAATTCCGAAGCTAAACAGTATAGGGAAGACCTGGAAAGCTATCCATCGTGATTATTTCTGGAATTTATGTGATAGGAACTGGTTTTGTTTTTAAAACCAGACGTGTCTAATGAGTTAATTAAATTGAGCTCTGGCCACTCTTCTTGTGATTGCCAGCTTATGAAATGCAATTTGTTTTTGTATGATATGTTCATTAGATATAGGGGAACCTCAAAGGACTTCGAATTTACTTTCTCTTTGAAATGATTCCCATGGGAAGAAGCTTATTTTAATGCCAATATTTGAAAAGCGAGATGAAAATTCCTCTTGGGAGTAACCTGCCTTGCAAGGATTTCGCTGTTTGCTGGTTTCAGTGGAGCTTGTCTCCTCCCAGACTGCAGATGGAGTCTGCATTGAACGAAGGCCTCTACCCTGACTCCGTGCTGTGCTCTCCAAGCATGCAGCAAGACCCATAGCCTGCGGGACATGAGGTAGCCGCAGAGGGAAACTGAGCTTCGAAGCAGCCGGTTGGGTCTGAGAACAAGGGTCACGTGGAGCTACAACTGTCAAAACCCAGCCAAGACTTGCCCAAGTGAGCAGAGGGCCCTGAGGACTAGGAGATCCCCAGGGATCTGTGTAGAGGCTGGTGAGAATAGTCTGTGTGAAGCAGAACACTATTCAAGTGTTAAGGAAATCGTGTTAGGCAATTCGGTTTCCTATCCAACCTCTCACTCATTAGTGTTCCGGGCCCTGTTTCGGAAGAGGAATCTGGTTGAAGAGAGGCCACCACGGTAGTGCTTTCCAAAAGTTTCTAGTGTAAGGCCTATCCAAGGAACTTATTAACTATGCAGATTTTTGGCTCTTCCACCGAGAGATTCTGACTCTGCATGATCAGGATGGATCAGGAAATCTGTATTTTTAATAACACAATAATGGTGATGTTGGTTGGCAGTCACGGGCATCCTGCAGTCATTGTTAGGAGAGCTGGCAGGCATTGGGGGGATTCCGAGGGCCTCGAAATCCCTTTGCTTCCTCGGATGGAGCTGGCAGACCTAGGCAGATGGTGGTTCTCCCTGGAGGTCAGTTTGCTTGCCCTTTGGATTTCATAAGCCCCAACTTACTATAAGCTTTGTGTATGAGAATTAACAGGTTCTCTTTCCTCTCTCGGAAGGATATCATGGGACTGCACTCTGGGGAGGAGAGAACTGTCCATTCCAAGAAAAAACCCTACATTCATGCCTTAGGGCTGTGATTTGTATGAGTTAGTCCTCTGTCTAGATTTAGGAGCTGTATGAAAGTCCTACCATTAGAGAGTTTAGTTACTTAAGAATAAAAATGAGGAGCCTAAAAGGCCAAGGAGGAAATAGACTATGATTTGAAAAAGTATTTACCTATTGATAAGATAATACTTTATGGTATGGTCCCTCAACAAAAAGCTTTTTTAAAAAGGGAAATCTAGATATGGAAATCCAGTGAAACACTTTTTTAGCCCCAAGTGCATCTTTTATAGCCCAGCAGACAAACTTTCCAGAACCTTCTATTGTAGTGACAGAGAATTATCAGCCACACAAGGCTCCCTGCTTAGAGATTCCTCCTCATACATACTCATAAGCGTCCCCACCAGCTACCTGAGGGGTTGCTTTTCATAACATGATTTTCTTGACCACGGTGGTCTAATAAAGTAGCAAACACTTGGTTTTGTTTCCACCTCATATTTGTTTGTCCTGTTTTCCCTGAGGTGTGTTGGCAAATGGGGGTAATCTGCTTAAATTTCTGGTCTTTGGACTATGACTTCTGGGTGGGCAGATCTGGGTTTAGGAACTGTTGCAACATAAATGTCCATGAGAACCCTTTAAGAGACCTTGGGTTGAAAATTGACCTTGGTGCCCTACTTAACAAGAACCATATGCTCATCTCAAACTTTCATGTTCTGTTATTAGTAAACAAGACTGCATTATTCCAAAGCCTTTTTCCCCTCTCTTTTAAATTGATGAACTAAATAATGCACCCTCACTAAGGGAATAGGCTTGCCACAGACTTACTGCGAGTAACTTTAAGGAACTGCAGCCATTCGCATGTTTAAATAAGGTCGCTAATCAGACTGAACATTGTTCACTGTGTCCTGGATCCTCTTGGCAAAAGCCTCATCTAAAAATAACGTGACATTCCATTTATAGGAGACTGGGCACTTGCTACTTCAAGATGAATGGCATTTCAAGATTCAAGTCCCTTGTTAACCCTCGTAATCTGCTGCAAATATAACCCTTTTGACCAAGTATTTGGAAGGAATAAAAATAAATCTCTCTTGACATCCAACCCCATAGAGATGAGGAACGTTTCTCTCGCTCGCTCCCTTTCCATCTCTCTTGCACACACATACATGTGCATATTGCAAATAGACTAAAACTACTTTTAATCAATAAATAGGGTTCAAGGTGGTAGGAAAAAGTCAATAAAATTTGAGACATTTAATGAACAAATAAAAGGAAATTATATATCCTGTACCATATGACATGAAGCCTGAGCAATGGAGGCTTTAAAGAATAAAATGATTATTAGGTCAAAGCTTTTCTCTGTCATTGAGATCTGAAAGAGGTGAGTTTCATTGTTAACAATTCTAAGTGAATAATATAAAAATAATAGAATTTCATGTTTGAAACTGACCTCCTATAACATTAGTTATCTCTCCACCCACTACTACGAAGACACCTAAAACACTCCCCCGAAGTAGGTAATCCAGCTTCTGTGTGGGCATCTCTAGTGATAGGGAATTCACAAAACAGCCCCCCCACATCGTTAACAAGCTCTGCCACAGATTCTTTCTTAGACTTGGAAAAATTATGGTGTGGAATTCTAAAAGCTGCTTCTTGTGACTGAGAGCAAAGGCTCATGTGGTTGAGCACATGAAGGAATGATTCTTCCAAAGGGATAGACTTGGGAACTATGATTTTGACCATATTTGGATATTGAACGGTCTTCTTCAACCCTTCAGCTCCCTCAAACCACCTCTCCCCCCATCCCGGCCCCTTGCACTTTAAGAGTAACAGATATCTAACTAGATATTATGATTATTGATGGAAAGTGTGTTTCCTTCAATATGATTCTTTAGTGGTAAGGACTGCAACTTGTTCACTACAGAATCTAACAAATTCATGCATTCATTTAACAAAAAATTACTGAACACATCACTAGGTTCTGAGGTCATAAAGGAAAGTAGATCTTGCCCTCAAGGAATTTATCTTCAAATGGAGGAAACAATCAAGCCAATTGATTATTATAGTACAATGTAGTAAGGACTATGATGGGGTGATCTACAGGTATGAGTGGGGATGTGCATAAATACTCATATAAATGCAAATGTAAATTAAATTCCATGGTGGGCTTTTTGAAGATGGACAAGACTAGATCACGTTTGATCACAGAATCCTTTTAATTTGGTCTACTTATTAACGTCTTGCAGGGAATATCCCTCAGCATGCAGTCAGGAGATGAAGGGCTAGGAGAGTAGGCAGAGTCCTGGAAATTAGGTATTTTTCTATGCTTCAAATTTAACCCGAATCTGTCAGGTATTATTAAATGATTTTTTGCAGGGAAATAATGAGATAACTTTTGTACTTTCTGAAATAACATTCTGAGAGCTGCACTGAGAGTTGGTATCATCTGGGAGAGAAGCGAGCAGCCCTGAATTAAGGTGCCAAAGTGGGAATGGCTGGGAAGGAAAAGGTATGGGAGATATTTAGGGGGAAGCCTTGGGCTTCAGTAACTGAGTGAATGTGTCAGGGTGACTGGCAAGAGCGAGGCATGGCCAGTGTTCTTACTGGAGGGGCTAGGAGGATACAGATCGTGTGAGCTGAAGTAGAGGCATGTTTGTAGGAGGTGAGCTGGCAAATTCAGGTTTGGGTGTGCTGAGTCTGAGGCACGTGTGTGTTGCCTAGGTAGGGAAGCCAGGAAGCAATTGAATAAATGTGCTCTACAGAATGGTTTAAGCTGGGGAAATGGATCTGGAAATCCAATTTGGCAGTTGAAGCCATGGGTTTGGATGAAGTCACTGAGAGCAGGGTGTTCCAGGGGAACAACAACAGAACAGGATAGGGCTGAGAACAAAGATCTAGGCAAAGTAAGAATAAAGATCTAGGGAAGTAAGAAAGTGGAAAAAGAATTGCTTAATATTGAATACCAGCAAGGTAGGAGTGAAATTGGGAAATAATAATGTCATAGAAGTTTTAATGGATGCACAAACTTAGGAATTCCTGTCTGTTTGTCCCATAGCTCCTTTCAAAGTGATTGTCTCTCAGAGCTCCCTGCTGAGGGAAGCAGCCCTAGGTGGTTCCTCATCTAGGTACATATGTTCATAGATAGATACATACGTATGTTCTAGACCACGTGTTTTTTCACCCAAGGCCAGACAATTTATAGGTCAGCCTAAGTTCTGAACGGAAGTCCTTTGTACGAATCTTACTTAAATGGGTAAGTAATGACCAAGCGGTAGGGAGGAGTCTCTTTACCAGGAATCTGCGGTTATACAGAGAGAAGGTATTGTTATGGGTTGAATTTTGTCTGTCCAACCCTCTCCCCCAATTCATATGCTGAAGTTCTAAACCCCACTACCTTAGAATGTGACCCCATCTGGAAATAGAGCCATTGCAAATGTAATTAGTTAAGATGAGATCAACCGGAGTAGGGACCTTCATCCAGTATGACTGGTGGACCTATAAAAAGGGGAAATTTTGTTATAGGTACCATGCTAAGATGAAGGCAGACATCACAGTGTTGCTTCTACAAGCCAAGGAACACCAAATAGTAGCAGCAAACCACCAGAAGCTAGGAAGGAGGCATGGGACAGAATCTCCCCCACAGCCTTCAAAAAGAACCAATCGTATTGACACCTTGATCTTAGACTTTTAGCTTCCAGAGTTATGGGATAAAAAATGTCTGTTGTTTAAGCCAGTTTGTGGCACGTGGTTATGGCAGCCCTAGCAAAAACGTACTAGATACAGGAGCTGACAAACACATAGACAGAAGGCGGGCTGCAGGGTCCGTGAGGTGACCAAAACCATGTACGAGCAGAAGTCATGAACTAGAAGAGTGGTGGGATGGTTGCTTAGAAACAGAAGGTGCTGTAAAAGCAGAATGGAATTTCTACTAGCCAAGCATGAGGGTAAGTGCCCACGGATTTCAGCTATTGAAGGGGAAAATGAGATGACCTAGTAAATGAGGGGTGAGTAAAGTCTTGAATCATATTCTAGTCCCTAAACTGTGTTCTAGTCTGAGACTCTATGATACATTGCTTTTCCTGTTTTTGTTAAGGGACCTCATGTTTTTGTTTGTAACTCTGAAGTTGGATTGTACAACCAGGAGTCTTATCTTCCTCATGACTAGGTATATTCTCTTTATGACCCACATGGATTAGGTATCTATTGCTGTGTAACAACTTACCTCAAAATGTAATGGCTTAAAACAGCAAACATTCATTAGGTTTGTGTGGGTTAAGAATCTGGTTGCAGCTTAGCTGGATGCATCTGTCTCAAGTTCTCTCACAAGGCTGTAATTCAGATTTTGGATTCAGGGCTACGGTCTCATCTCAAGGCTCAACTGGGGGGAGGATCTGATTCCAAGCCACTCGTGTGGCTGTTGGTAGAAAACAGTTCCTCCCTGGCATTGCCCTGAGAGCCTCAATTCTTCTCTAGCTGTTGGCCAGAGCGACCTTTCAAATTGTGTGCCAAATGGGCCTCTTGATAGGGTGGCTCATGTGACAACTGGCTTCATGAAAGCAAGCAAGGGAGAGAGCAAGAGAGTATGAAAACATGGAAGTCATTGTCTCTTTGTAACCTAATTTCAGAAGCAACATCCCATCCCTTTTGACATATTCTGTTCATTAGAAACAAGTCACTAGGTCCAGCCCACACTCAAGAAGAGGGCATTACATGAGGATGTGAATACCAAGAGTGGGGATCATTGGGAGTCATCTCGGAAGTTGCCTAAAGCATATCCCATTGCTAGGAGGAAAATGAGGGAGGTAATCTCATTGCAAACCAAGGAGCCCAACTGATAGAGAACCCAGGTTAGGAGAAGTTTCCTGCCAAATGCTTCAAAAAGGACAAGAAGAAAAGGTCGAAGAAGTGATTGCTGAATTTGGTGACATCAACATTAGAGGTGACCAGTAAAGGCAGTTCAGAGAAGAGAGGAGTAGGGAAACCAGATGGTGGTGGGAGGAGAGTGACCAGGGGTGGTAAGGCAGATGCAGTAAGGGTCACTTATGTCCAAGAGGGTTGGTGTTTTTGTTTTTTATGATTACTGTAAGAAGTCACCATGAACCTAGTGGCTAAAAACAACACAAATTTATCATCGTCAGTTCTAGAAGTCAGAAATCCTAAAAATGAGGTGTTGGCAGAGCTGCATTCCTTCTGGAGGCTCTAGGGTACAGTCTGTTTCCTTGTCTTCCCATCTTCTAAAGGCTGCCTGCATCCTTCTGTTCATAGTCCCTCCCTCTGTCTTCAAGACCAGCAGGGTAGCGCCTTCTAGTGTCTTTCTCGCCCACCTCTGATTCCATCATCAAATCTTCTCTGACTCTAACCTTCCTGCCTCTTATGAGGACATTGTGATAGATTGGGTTCACCTGGATAATCCAGGAAAGTCTCTCCATCTCAAATTCCTTAACTTAATCACAGCGTCCCTTTTGCCATGTAAGGTAACATCTTCTCAGTTTCTGGAGATTAAGACATAGACATCTTGGGAGGTCACTGTTCTGTCTCTCACAATTGGGTAGGAGTGGGAACAAAGAGGGCAATATCTGAGAACTAGAGTCCAGGAAAAGTATTTTGTAAGCTGGGCAAGCTTGTCCATTGTATCATACAACGGGCTCTGTGGATACAGAGTTGTACAGTTCAGTCTCTCCTGTTGATTGATTCACAGTCTTTGTAAGAGTTCTATAAATGTCAATGGAACTGAAATGATGTCCAAGTCTCTTCACTCTTTTCAAAATTCTGAATTACAAGTGTAAAAATGTGTACTTCTGTTTGATGGTTGATTGTGAAATCAGACTTCTGAGATGAATATTTGTTCTCCTTTCTTCCCAGCTGAATAACTGACTCTGACTATTTTGCTTAGGTAATTGGAGTCTCTGTATCTTAAATCAAAGCACGGAATTGTTGAATTTTGTTCGCAAGACTATAGATAGTAAGCCATTGACAGAAAATGGATATTTTATTTATATAACTTTAAATCTGGGGGTTGTTAGGCAATAAAACTGTCTTTGGATATTTCTACCTATTTATGAAATATGCCATTTTCATTTCAGGCTTACTGGACCTATTCTTCTACTGTAGTAAAATGAATACATTCTACCCTAAAAATGAAACTCATGTTCATGGAATAAATTGAAATATTTAACAGACACATGCAAACACAGGGGACTGCCATTACTGTATAGTAAATGATATACATGAATTAAAAAATAGTGAAAAATACACTCCATAGGAGCTAAGATGTCATCTTAATTATAACTGAGTGTATTGATTAGTAAGGAAATTTTTAAAAATGCAAGTATCTGATGATTAGCGACAAACTCCTTGTGTGTAGCAGCAGTTGAATAATTTGGTTTCACAAGACATTAAAGAGAAAGTAAAGAGTATGTTTTGACCATTCTCAGAGTAAATATAAGTCAATATCGCCGTAGTTCTTATTAAAGAAATTATATGTTCATTATGGAGGCAAGAGAGACCCACACAAATATATACAGATATATTTGATAATTATAAGGGGATTCACCATAAGATTGAAGAATGGTCAAGGGAAGGAGGGAACACATTTAAAATGCATTGAGAAGGAGATCATAGAAAGAATTTCCCGACTGATGTTCTTCTGAGGAAGGAAATAAAATATTCCCCTACTGTGTTTTTTTAAGCTACATTTTATTATGAAAATTTTCAAACATAAAGTTGAAAGAATTGTTTTTATTTTACTCTACTTGCTTTACCTATCAATTTGCCCATCTGTCAATCCTTTAAACTTTCTTAAGGACAGTGTGGCAGTTACATCTTGGAGATGATTGAATTGGTTGTGCAAGAAGATGACTTAGATCCGTGATTCTCGGTGTGGGAGGAGAGAGTGCAGAACGCCCCCCACCCCTGAATCGTAGCTACCATTGCTGTGTGCTGGGGTCACACACTGTGGAAAGAACTGCTGGCCTTCATGATGTTGTGGTCTTTCTGTTACTCCTCTAATTCTACACGAATATTCAGGTACCTTTTCCTCCCAGTCTCTAATTCATATCCTTCCTTCTAATCTGAACAGCTATCTCTTTGACTCAAGAAAAGGCCAGCTTTATCCCTGCCTTCACTTCTTATTCTGCTTTTACCTGGAAGATCTAATATTTTCTCCTCCTCCTATATTAATTTGACACTTTAACACTGTGCTTAGAAACTCATCACTATGTGAGGTCTTTTCTGACTATGTGTTCTTGTTCTTGTTGCTCTTCTGTCTTTTTTGGAATTTCCTTTTCTGGTTTTCTTTTCCTTTTTTTTTTTTTTTTTTTTTTTTAAGTCCATAGTCTATACTGTGAAATGGAACACTTCATTTTGTGAAGTCTTACATAATTTGACATTTCATTTGTGAACTTACATTTAAGTACCTGCTCCCTTCCCTCCCCCCTCCTGCCCCCTCCCCTCCCCCCTCCCGCCCCCTCCCCCAACACACTGTAAGCCTTTAGTCAAAACTTGCCTGGTAGACTGATTTACATTTACACGATTCTAGGAACCCATCATGGGCAAAAGATCATCATTGAGAGGTAGATGAACTCTGTATTACTTAACTCTGTGTCACATCTTTCACTATTAGATTACATTTTCTATACTGGAAGCAGTTTTAGGGAAAGAAAACTACAAATCAAATTACTGCTATCCTACTCATTTCCTAAGAACTTATTCTGATTGGATGTGTAACTTCGTCAGTGATTTTTAGAGGATGGAACCCTGAAAACTACATTTCCCAGGATCCCTTGTCCCTGGCTTCCTGTCAGGTTTGGCCGCTGGGAGGCACTGGCAGGAAATTGGGTGGTGGGAGGAGAAGAAATTGCTCCCCTGCACCCCACCACTCCCTACCAACTCCTGGGTAGCATCTCTGACAGAGACTTCAAGACTCAGGACGTGGCTTCATGTCCTGTGAAAAAAACATATCCTTACACAGTTCCTTCAGGGTAGGCTTTATTGTTTTCAGTTCCCACCATAACGGCTGGCTCCTGAGACCTGCTTATATCTTCTCATCACTGTATTGGTTAAGCCTTTGGGTTTACAGCTGCTTTTTGTGGTTGTTAATCTCTGAGTTGTCTCACAGTTCCCTGTTTGGCTTTTTGGCTCTTCCAACACTTCTATCTCTAATTCCACATATAAAATCTCCTCTATTGAATTACTTAGCTCCGGCGCTGTTTTCCTCCCTGAACTGTGAGTGAAACAATATCGGGGTCTTCTCTTCCCCATCTTCTCCAAGCAGGCGTCTGATCTGTAGGCATATGATCAGTGTTCCTGATATACAGAGGCGCTTTAAAAAAAAAAAAAAAAAAAGGAACTGAAGATTTTGTACTGGAGGGAAAAGTTATACACACTTAATATCCATACGTTTAATTTAGAATGTGTCTAATATTTCCACCTGAATTTACATTTTTGTTCACATCATTAGTTTAAGGCTCTCCCAACTCTGAGACAGACACAGTCTTCACACTTTTGTTTCGAATGTGTTTCTGCATCTTCTATAATGATGCAGCACTTAACAGGGGTTGACACTAAAACCACGTCCCCACCGCTATCTAAAACATAATCTCATTTTTCTGTTCTTCCTCGGCCGAAGAGCTGCTAATAGTAAACAATAAGTTCACTCAGGAAAACAGGAACTCTGGGCTAAAGGACCTACGGACAGGGAGGGAAAGAGAGAGAGAAAAGGACTGAGCCCCAGAGCCAGGAGGAGACCCACTCTCTTCAGTATCCCCTCCTTGGCTTCGCTTGGAAACTCTATATTTTCTCAGTCACAGCTCCTGCATGTGGGCTTTCAGCAGTTGGCAGCTCTCCAGTTGAGCACTTCATTTCACACAACGGCTCTAATTTTCAAATATTGACTTGAAGACTTAGTCTCCCTGGTGCCAGCTCAATTCCTAAACATTATTGCATTTAAAGCTTTGATTATTATGATGTACTATTGGGGGTTCCAGTTATCAGATGAAATTCATCTTTATGGAGTTTCTTTTACTCTAGTTCAGCAAAGGTACACACCTGTATGTAGTTGTACATAAAGGGTGCCAAAGCCATTTTTAAATATGCATTATACAAAGATTTCTATTTAAAACGAACTTGAAATCTACAAATTATATATCAAGGATGATGAATGCTATGTAACTGGACACAATTTAAGTAAAATTGTGTGCTGCTCATTTTGGAAATGCAAAATAGTCTGCTTTTAGTATTTTAGAGGCAGAGGCATTTTCACTAGCCTGACATTAGAAGGTGTACCCTGCATTTGATCAGTGTTGTTGGAAGTATAGGACATGGCAAAAGGAAAATAAGATTAATATTTGCGAGTTGGCAATAGTTTTTCAGGAGAAAAAATACTATATTACCACATTTCTTAAATGTGAAAAAAATCTGATAATTATCACGGAGAACAGTGCATTTTAATCAAATGTTCAAAACACAGTTAGAAAAATAGGTACTAGACTTTCTATCCATGAAGTAAAGAAATCAAGTAGAACTTACTGAGAAATAGGTTGTGTAGAATACAATTCAACTAAGTAACTGCCTTCTTCTTTCTCTCCCCTTTCGGTTTGGTAGCCCTGAACATAAATGGTTGAGGAGAAAAAACAGACTGATTATACAATGGACTTATTAATAAAGACCATCTATTTGATGATTAAAACATAAGGTTGGGCAAAGTGGACCAAGACTGGGAAGGGCATTCAAAGCAGTTGAAACATAATGCACGGTCTTAAAAATGTGAGACAGCATTTCCCCTTTAGAAATTACAGTAGGTCCGTACTACTGGAGGGAAGATCTCCGAGGGAAGGACAGCAGTGGATAGGCAGGTGTGAGAGGCTGGGTCCGTGAGCCAGTAATCTCCAGTGCTATGCTCAGAAGTGTGGCCTTTATTCATGGGAATGGAGGAGCCATCAGCATGTTTTAACTGAGGGCCTCCAGGGGCAACTCTCATACTGGTAGCACTGGAGAAGATGGGTTCAAAGGTAGGAGTGTGGAGAAAACAATTCAGAAGCTATTGCAGTAATCCAGGGGAGAATTCATGAGGGCTGAATTAAGAAAGAGACAGGGGGGATATAAGGTGTGAATGGGGAGATGGGGTGAGATTTAATATATATTTAAGAATAGAAATTAAGATGATTTATGTCCCTCAACAATTGACCATCTTTCAATCAATCATTCATTTGGGTTCAATTAAAAAAACAGATGAATAGATAAAGAAGATGTGATACACACACACACACACACACACACACACACACACACACAGACAATGGAATATTACTCAGCCATCAAGAGGAATGAAATCTTGTGATTTGTAACACTGTGGATAGAACTACAGTGTATTATGCTAAGCAAAATAAGTCAGTCAGAGAAAGACAGATGCCATATGATTTCACTCATATATGGAATTTAAGAAACAAAACAGATGAACGTAGGGGAAGGGAAAGAAAAATAAAATAAGATGAAAACAGAGAGGGGGTCAAACCACAAGAGACTCTTTAGTATAGGAAACAGAGGGTTGCTGGTGGGGAGGTGCGTGGGGAGCTGGGTGGGGCAATTGGGTGATGGGCATTAAGGAGGGCACTTGATGTAATGAGCACTGGGCATTATATGCAACTTATGAATCACTAAATTCTACCCCTGAAACTAATAATACAATATATGTTAACTAAATTGAATTTAAATAAAAAATTTTTAAAAACAGTTGTGTTCAAAAATTAAATAGTACCACCAACACCTGGAACTCATATAATATTGTATGTCAATTTAAAAAAATAGAAAAAAAGAATTACTTGAAAAAAATGGTACTGTGTATTATCAGAAAAGAATTAACAATATTTCAGTCCCATCTCTCCCACCTGCATGAATCTCATCTATGAATCTAACAGATAATCATTCAGTCTCGGTTTGATCCTTCCAGTGACCACTACCTCTTTCTATACGCAGCACTTTCATTATGGTACAGTTCATCATTTGTCATTTCTCCCTTTTGTTGATCAGAGATTTATCTTACTGAAACTCCTACCCATTTGGTTTTACTCTGGCTGTACGTCAGACATTTCAAGATGACTATAATTTCCCCATTAAACTTTCTTTGGCTAATCATCCACATTTCTTTTATTTGTATCTTCAAACTCTTTTTCCTCTTTCTTGGATGTCAATGGCTCCTTTATAACATGGAGATCAGGATTCCACAGTATTTTAGATGTGGTAAGACCAACACAGGGATGGGGATCCCCAGCCAGTAGGGCAGAATTCATTTCAAAGCCTTCTGTATTGTTCTCCAAGTTAGTTACTGGCACCATATTTCTTCTTTACCACCTTCTTCATATTTCTATCATCTGGTCCTCAACCCTTTCAAGATTTCATAGAATTCTTAATAATAATGGGAGAAAAAGAATTCTTATTAGGTATATTTTATTTTTATTAGTTTTAGAATGATGACAAGTCTTTGGAAAATAGAAAAGAAATGTATTCTCACAAAATCTTGTGTAATGCCTTGACTCCTATCAACTGCAGTAAATGACTCCTTGTGGAACAATTAAATTAGAACTGGGCAAGGGAGTTCTATTCAATTCAAGGGAATCAGGGAGGAAAGCCCAGTTAATCCCAAAATATATGGCTCCAGAGGTGATAGCTGTCTTACTCAACACCCTATCAACAACAAAGCAATTTGCTGTTTGATACATACACGGTTCATTTATCATAGGCCATTCCTTCTTTCATTCTTGTTTAGCCAGCACATAACTGATTCCCTCTTCCCTCTAACCATTCATTCATTTTTATTGTTTCATTCTGAACTCCCTCCAAGTTGTCATCATATTTCTTTTATCTAAATGCCCCAAACTGTTATAAAAATCATCAGAAAGGAATATCTGATAATTTTTTATGGAAATACCATTAATATTAAATACTCCCTGAGCGTCATTATGTTTAACTCTGCACATGACCTTCAAAAAAACTTTAGTTCCTACTTTCGAGGAGTTTCCATTCCAGTAGGTGAAGTACAAAAAGATGTCTGCTGACTTTGGTCACAACCCCACGTCTTCTCTAAGCCATACTGAGATGATTTTCCAAGCTGACGATAATGATTTGCTTTGTCTTTGAACAGCTCTATCAGGAGAGTGCAAGGGGAGGGGGGAGTATTGGATTAACCATGGCATATGAGGCTGGTGCACTGAAAAGTGGCACAGAAAGATTTCACAGTGTTGTCCGGGGCTGTTGTTATCTGGAGGGTGTTCAGTGATCTTATATAGCAAGTAAGATGATTGCCCAAATTCAAGATGGGTAAAATATTTCTTCAAAAGACATCATAGCTACCTTCCACCCAGTGCGATCTAGTAGCCCACAAACTAGCCAGCAGGAAGATCAGAGGCATCATGCACCCAGGTTAGAGACCTCTGCAGCATTTGCAGAACCTATTAGAAGAAAGCCAACGCTGTTATAGGAATTGGTGATAAAAGGCTTTATTTTAAAGCTTGTACTTTGAGCAATTGCTTGAGAGAAACCAAGATCCCGTAATATGCACCCAGAAGCAAGAAATAGACCCCACAGAACACTCTGGAGGAGTCCTAAGAAAACATGGGGCATCCCGAATCTGAATTGTCCTCTTTCTGGTTAATGACTAAAATTCTGTTAATAAAATTGCTGTTCTCGCTGTTCTCCGTCCTTCCCAGGTACTAAAATTAGGTGTACAGCAGAGGATCTTTCAACCTCGGCATAACTGACAATTTGGAATGAATAATTCTTTATCGTGGGGCCTGTCTAAGCACTGTGCAGTGTTTAGCAGCATCCCAGACCTCTGCCCACTAGGTGCCAGCAGCATTACCCTTACAACCTTGAGTAAGTTACCTATGTCCTCTAAGGCTCAGTTTGCTCATCTATAAGATGGGAATAATAGCAGTACTTACCTTATAGGGCTGTTGGGAGGATTAAAGATGCCAAATGAAAATCCAATAGCAGGATGCTTACCGTGTAGCAAGCCAAGATGTATCTTAGCTATTTTTCACTTGGTTTCTATGTAGTTTACATTACAGAATAAAGGTTCAATACTTCTTGATATCCTTGGTCAATTTTTCAAGTCAGAGCCTCCTTTTAGATATTGTTAAATCTGACACAGAACCCTAGGGGGCCCATAAGACATTTTTCCTCAATATTTTTGGGCCGAAAAAGGACATATCAGGAACGATGACTCAGGTAAGACTGCAGTCATACTGAGGCTTTTTCCATTTCAATGTGCAGCATTTTACTCAACATTGAAAAAAAGAAATCTGGTTGAAGAAAGAGAAGAAATGACAACAGTTCTAAAAAGGTTCTTTAGACTACCATCCTAGACTATAAATCCTAGAGGACAAACATAAGAGTCTGTAAGGAATTCTGTATCTGTTTTCTCTCGCTTTTCTATAGCAATAAGAATACTGAAATCTTGTAGGTTGAAGAAAGCACTGTACAATTTTGTGTTCTTTAAAATTCATTTCAGAAACTTGTGTTGAACAAATTACTTGGCCAACCTGCCACATTTGTTCCCAAAACAAATCGCCTCCGTTCAAGTGTAAGCTCAGGCGGATTTGTGTTTTGACTTTGTAATCTACCATCAGACTGTATTTCTTCTCTCTCCTTCACCGCTTCCCATTCCCACACACACACACTGGGAGTTCCCGAAGCTGCCAGTAATTCCTTTTCTCTGAGTTCATCAACATACAGAGGAAAGCACCTAATTAGAGCAAATAATTTGATAAAGTGCATTGGCTAGAAAATTAATTCGAAGTAGCTGGGAAATGAATAATGACAGTGGTTTGGAATGTGATTGGAGCCCTGCTCAGAAAAAGAAAAAAAAAGTGCAGAGGAAAATCTGTGATCATGACAAATGGCAGTTTATCCATTCAGAAGGAGTCATCCAGGGACAGTAGAAGGAACAGTATTAAGTCACATTTTAGGGTCTTAACTACAGATATTAGAAGCATCATAAACAGAGCACCAGTCTAATTGTAAAAGGTATTAATTAGATAGCTAATATGAACACAAGAGAAGATAAAGAAACAGGGCAATAGGACTTGTGAAAATAGCAATATCAAGAAATAAGGAGTGTCAAAATGGGAAGATGAAGTCTAATATATTTGGAAGCAAGTTCATTTTAAAACCCCTATATTTAATTCCATTCCATTAATAATGCAGCACATCTGGGAAGAAGCATTTGGGTGAGAGTAGTACTTAAAGAGATTTAAATATGATCATGATTAAACCCAAAAAGTAGATATGATTTTGCCGTGTGAATCTGGAATTTGGCGTGATCTGGGCGCAGAACCAGCCAGTCACTGACATACAGATAAGGTTTGAACTTTCATTTTTTCTTTTTTCTACCATTTCAGAGTGACAGTTCTCCTAATGGGGACCTCGGTCAAAAATTAAAATGAGGGGTTCCTGGGTGGCTTAGTTGGTTAAGCATCTGCCTTTGGCTCAGGTCATGATCTCAGGGCCCTGGGATTGAGCCCCACGTTGGGCTCCCTGCTCAGTGCGGAGTCTGCTTCTCCCTCTCCCTCTGCCCCTCCCCACCATTTGTGCTCTTTCTAGCTCTCTCTCAAATAAATAAAATCTTAAAAAAAAATGAAATGAACTAGAATAGTACCCAGGCAAACCACATGATAGACACACTGAAGAACAAGCAGAACAAATATAAAATAAAACATGACTAATGAGTAAGATGACCTTTTAAAACTTATCAATTCAGTTTAAGGTATGCTAGGCATTGCAGTTAAAGAGATCAATCATAGTGAAGGTAAGATAAGTAAGTTATAGTTCTTGACCATAAAGGAAATCATAATCTAATGAGCAAAAGAGGAATTGACAGAAACCAATGTGTGTATGTGGGTGGGGGATGGGCTTAATGTTCTTTGGAGGTATAGAGTAGGAAGGTATTCAATAATTTTAGGGAAATTAATTAGGAAGAGAAGTAGAGGCATTTGAATAGGACATTGACAGATAACTTGCATTTAGAAAGATGAATGAGGATTGTAGGCCAACTGAGGGAATAGGAATGAGGGTGGTGAACAGCTCCAGCAAAGTGAACAGGCGGAGAAAGGACAGAGTACATGCCATACAAGGGAAGTGGGGGCAGGAAAGGGGGCGAGCAGACCAGGCAGGGAACAGAGCACTTGGAGGGTGAAGGGGAGGGCAGGCCAGACCAAGGGAACAGGGTGGGTGAAGGACACGAAGCAAGCCAATCTAAGGGAACAGAGTGAGATAAGGGCAGAGGTGGGCCAGAGCATGAGAATAGGATGGCAATGGGCAGACCCTCTTTGAAGGAATATTATAGAAAGAGTGAAAAATATCTGAACGGTTCTTTAAACAAGTGCATCATTATTCTCAAAGACAAAAAGGGATTTCAACTTGGACATAACTATGTTTAGAATGACCAATTACGTAGAAATAATAGTGTATTCTAAATTCGATAATTTCAAATTATATAACTCAGGTGATAGCAGATGACAAGCATCTTAACATAAAGGTGCAGTAGAGCTACCTGGTAGAAAAGGGTCACAGGTTTGGAGCAAGACATGGGCGAATCCTGACTCTGTAACTTTCTACCTTTGACCAAGGGAAAGTTATTTAGATTTGCGAGCTTAAGTTTTCTTTCCTATAAAAATAAATAGTTCCTACTTCCTAAGTCATGTCATGTTAGGTATCAGCGAAATCAGATTTGTAAAGTTTTGTCACAGTGCAATTTACATAGTACGTGGTCAGTCAGCAATAGCTATATTATTACTCCAACACTAGTATTACTGCTTTCTAACTCATGATACTGGGTCTCAATAAATGTTAGCTATGAAAAATTAAGAATCTTCATTATATTTTTTTTAAAGTTTGGCTTTCCATATTCTTTTTAATTTACACTCTTGTCATGAATCAAAAATCTAGGGAGAGTGTTATTTACCTTTTGAAGCTACTATGACTGCAATCCCATCAGGAATGTAATGGCAGCAGCCCCTTTTCTCCTCCCTGTTCCTACTTAGGGCCATCAGATGACTTAGACCCTAGGAAGAGTACACATGTTATATCGTAATTGTAACATCACATAGATGTGTGAATGAGTTTCATCTTCCAAATACCAGGGCTTAATTCCTTTATAAAGGAAATTGTTACTCATTGACACTCTTTGACCATGTTGGTGTGAGCAGCATAGAATTAAATACCAAGCTACATTAAAGTTACTTGAAACTATCAGACATATCTGGAAATTTTAATATTTTTTCCTCCAGTAGAGAATTTTACAGAACAAAGCAACTTATTTAGTTTATTTGCTTTTCCAAGTTTAATTTCTCTTTACTACCAGCCGTGGTGGAGGTGGAGAAAGGGGAGAGCTCCTCTTTGCCCTTTCCAACCCTTAACTCCCATTCAGTATGCTCCTTAAGTCCATTTCCGTCCTCGGCCACCCCATAGTCTTGCTCCTCTTCACTGTACCCATGAGCTATTGAACAGCATCCTGACTCCTTCCTTATCGAAGCATTCCCTTCTTCCATCCATCTTGTGCTAGCGCTGCGGGATAGAGCTCCATGCAACCTCACCATCTCAGACAGACCCACTGAATGCCCATTGCCTCTAGGAAATAGTTCACCCCTCAGCCTTACATTCAAGACCAGATATGATCCAACCTGTCCAATTCTATCTTCCTCTCTCAACTAGTCAGGGTGGTCTCTTCAGTGACCATCAAATATTCCATGATTATCTTTTCTTTATACTATAATTCCTTTTCCAACCAATAGGACTTTCCTATCAATTAAATCCTTTCTATCCTTAGGCCCAGTGAAGTCCCAAAACCAACATAAGTTTAGTGGTTTATAAAAGGGGCTCTGGAGAGCTCCAGACCTGAGTTTGAGGTCTGACTCTGTTATATACTTCAATACTAACCTAGGGAAATTACTTAACTTCATGAATCTTCAGTTACTCTCATCTACAAAGTAACTAAAATAATGATATTATCTCCCTATAACACTGCTTTGAGGGTTAAATGAGATAATACAGTAAAGGGATTAACATAAGTACTGTTTGCTATTATGTATATTTTTTTCTTTGGTCATATTAGTCCCTTCCCTAAATTCATATTTTTTGAAAGATTTTATATATATATATATATTATATATATAAAATATATATATGTATGTATGTATGTATTTATTGAGCATGTGATTGAGGGGGAAGGGGCAGAGGGAGAGGGAGAGAGAATCTCAGGCAGGCTCCACACTCAACCCGGAGCCCAACTTGGGACTTGATCTAACAACCTTGAGATCATGACCTGAGCCAAAATCAAGAGTTGGATGCTTAGCCTACTGAGCCACCCAGGTGTCCCCCTAAATTTATATTTGATCAAAGTTGGATATTCAATATTATCATAATCAGGTAAAAAAAGGTACTGTTTAAGAAAAAAATTGCAAATATATGTCCTAACACATTAACAGCTGACATATTTTATAAAATTATGAGTTATTTGCTTTTTTTCTAATTCTTTATGTTTTCAACTTATGAAATTGAAATACTTTGTTTTTAACATCAAAGTAATCCTCCTCTAAAAAGTGTTTAAATGTTTTAAAAAGCCTGTCAATACCAATTACTGGCACGAGGGTGCAGAAACTAGGACCCTCGTGTCCTGCTGGTGGGTGTGGGAAATGCTGCCGTCATTTTGAAAAATCGTTGGACAGTTTCTCAAAATGTTTAACCTGGAATTACCTTACAACCCAGCAATTTTATTCCTAGGTATCTATTCAAGGGAAGTGAAAATATACATCCACACACAACTTATACACAGATGTTCACAGCAGCATTCTTCATTATAGTCAAAAAGTGGGACTAACCCAAATGTCCCTGAATGGATGAATAAATAGATGAAAATACTTCAATACAGCTGTTAAAAAGAATACTTAGACTTAATTTTACAAGCAATGGGAGCCACTTAGGATTTGTAAATGAGGAAAAATTGTTGAAAAAATTTGCCAATAGTTAAGAATCAGTCAAATAAAATATTAAAACTATGTTTAGGGGCGCCTGGGTGGCTCAGTCAGTTAAGCGTCTGCCTTCGGCCCAGGTCATGATCCCAGGGTCCTTGCTCAGCGGGGAGCCCGCTTCTCCCACTGCCTGCTGCTCTCCCTGCTTATGCTCTGTGTCTGTCTCTCTGACAAATAAATAAAATCTTAAAGAAAAACTATGTTTAAAAAAATTCACCAACCACTTTGAAGCTGTATCTCTTCTTTTTGGACGGTAATAGCGGTGACTATAATTTTTGAGTATTAACTATGTTCCAGGGTCTACACCAGCCACAATAGCCCTAATCATGCCAACAACACAGTGAGACACAGATCATTTTGCAGATGAGCAAAATAGTGGGAATAAAAGCCTTGGCCAGGGTCCCAGGGTCCCTGAGCTAACGAGTGGCCAAGTAAGGATGTAAACCCGGGTCTGTCTGACTTTAAAGCCCACACCACCTTGCAGTGTGACTTCATTCCTTCTCTGTCCCCTCTCACCTCCTTGCCCATTGGCCTAACAGGGATCTCGGGCCTCTGCTTGGATCTCTGTGCAGTCACACCCGAAATTGAGTTATAAGAAGGTGTGCAGGCCCCTTACTTAATATTGTCTCTGGTCTACACAGAGTATTTTATTTCGGTGTCTTTGTCCTCCAGAGCTCCTAGGAGGTCAGGACTGTGTCTTTTTGCTGCTGCAATTTCAGCACCTAATACTATATGTTGCAAATAGTAAGTACTCGGCAAATACTGTTAAATGAATGAGTGAATGACCGAATACATGAAAGAAGCAATAAATGCTGTTTACTGTGGCAGGGAATAGATGTGGTCAATGAACATAATTAAGTCACTCTTGTAATCACTTCTCAGATATATACTGAGCCCTATATTCAGATCTTTAGCCAAGTGCTAGGGATACGAAAATGACCCAGTTGCTCTCCTTAGAACTCACACCAGAATCCTTTACAACAGGCATGAATACAAATAACATATATAGTATTTTAAGTTCCACATTTTTCCCACTAGCAATAACAACCAGGGATTGGGTGGCTGCAGGGAAGAGAGTGAATAGTTTCACGTATGAAATGTTTTATTTTTCTGAAGGAAACCTATAGAATGTTGAATTTTGCTGTGTTCCTGGACTGTCACACATTTTATTTCAGACTACATCAAAAATGTGTAGATGCTCGGGGTCCTTACAAAGAATCAAGGACTTCCTGATGGCACCAGTGCTTCCTAGGAGGCTGCTAGAAACATCCCTACTCAAATTTAAACTGTGTGAGAAAAAAAAAAGATTCCCTTGTTTCCATAAATATTTGAAGTATCATCAAAATAACCTGAGGCAGACAAGCTCTAATACTCAAGTATAATCATTCATTTCTTTCATGTCACTCTGATTTTCTTCACTTGACGTAAATGTGGTCTGACATATTGATTATCCATTCTTGGCCATGGGGGGACTTTTACTCTTATATTGATCTAACTATTTGGTTTAGGGGAGTTTGTTTATGTGGACGCCATGAGATGCTTCAGAAATGCAGCGGTTCAAAAAGAATGTAACCCTATCCGACTACGCACTACTGGGCCGTGGCAGCTCTATGTTCCACAGGACTGGATATGGCACTTGACGTCTACCCCACAAAGGTGCCACCTCCTGGTCTGTCTGTGGTGGGCCACAGGAGCTAGAGAGCAAGTGCCAGGGGACTTCAGTTGAGGGACCTCGCCTCAACAACAGTTGTTGGAATCTTTAATTTACTTTATAGAATTGTGTAATTGACACATCATAAAATTCACCTGTTCAAAGTTTACAATTCAATGATGTTTTTAGTAAGCTTCCTGAATTACGTAGCCATCACTATCATCCATTTTTGGAACATGTTTTCACCCTAGTAAGATCACCTGTGCTTATTTACGGTTCATCCCCCTCCTCGCCCCCAGCCTTGGGCAATCACTAATTCACTCTCTATCTCCTTAGATTTTCCTCTTCAGTACATTTTGTAAGAACAGGATTGTGTACTATGTGGCCTTTTGTGTCTGGCTCCTTTCACATTAGACGGCTGTTCTTGAGTTACATCCATGTTATAGCGTATATCAAAAGTTCATTCTATTTTATTGTGAAATGGTGTTCATTAGATGGGTGTATTGTATTTTGTTTCTCCATTTGTTGTGCGGACATTTGGGTGGTTCCACTTTTTGGCTATTAGGAATAATGCCGCTATGAACAATTGTGTATAAGTCCTTTTGTGGGCATGTCTTTGGACTTCTCTTGGGAAGATACCTAGGAATGGAATTTTGGGGTCATATGGTAACTCTAGGCTTAACATTTTGAGAAAATGCCCAACTATTTTCAAAGTGGATGAACTATTTTATATTCCCATGAATACCTTAGGAGGGTTCCTGTTTTTTCACATCTCTGCCAGCATTTATTATTATCTTTTTTGGGGGGGGTTATAGCCTTTCTAATGGGTATAAAATGTCAAATCATTGTGGTTTTGGTTAGCATTTCCCTAATGACCAATGATGTTGAGCACCCTTTCATGCACTTATTAACCGTTCTTGTATCTTCTTTGGTGAAATGTCTACTCAAACCTTTTTTTCATTTTTAAGTTTGGTTATTTGTCTTCTTACTGAGTTGTAAAACTGCTTTATACTTCTTTATATATTTTTTATACAAGTCCCTTATCAGATATATGATATGTTAATATTTTATCCCATTTTGTGGATTGCTATTTAACTTTCTTAATGATGTCTTTTGAGTACACGTTTTTTAATTTTGGTGTCATATTTAAGAAATCTTTGCCTGACCCAAAGCCTTAAACTTTTTTTCTTATGTTTTATTCCAAAATCTGTATAATTTTAGCTCTTGCATTTAGGTTCTGATCCATTTTGAGTTACTTTTTCTGTATGGTAGATAGGAAAACTTTTCTGTATGGAGGTAAGAGCTAAGTTCATCTTTTTGCATTTGGAAATCTGTAGTCTCAATGCCATTTGTTGAAAAGACTATTCTTTCCCCTTTGAATTGCTTTGGCACCTCTGTTGAATACCAATCAGCCATAAATATAAAAGTTTATTTCTGGACTCTCAATTCTGTTTCTTTGATTTATATGTCTATCTTTATACCAATACTACAATGTCTTGATACATAAGTTTTGAAAGTTGATGGAAACCTTTAACCTAAGAGATTAGTTAGAAGTGACTGAATCTACTCTGACTTTTTAAAAAGTCTTCTTAGCACTGTATATTTTAAGAAACAACTAAATAAACCATAAGACAATGAGAAAAGTGAGAGCAGAAAAAAATGAAGCAAATAAGATTGTCGTACAAAAGCTATACTACATATGCCTTCTACATTGCTTGTCGTGGCTACCACTGTGACTCTGAGCTTGTCAGTAACCAACAAGGAAATGGAAACATTTGTGAAATACTACAATTCGATTTCTTAGTAAAAGTACAACTTTTCTAAAATGGTTTTTGGACCAGAGGGGATTTTTTTCCTGTGTGTATTCATAAAAAGGAGATTGTATAATATAATAAATAGGCATCCTTACAAGAACCCTCACATCGGGTAAGACAAGGAGTTTCAGATTTTATCTTACTATGTTCTGCTATGTAGATCAACTGCTACTAGTAAATACAAATCTATGTAGAAGTCAAACGAAGGACGTTTGCTCCTAATTTGGTTAATCCTGAGACAGATGTTTTACTATTTAAGCCATTTGCTATTCTTCCTGATTTAATATGTATCGAACACAATTTGCCCAAATCTTTGGCTTATATATGCTGGAGACTATGGATTTTAAAATATACCTGGAAGGTATCGGGGCGCCTAGGTGGCTCAGTCAGTTAAGCATCTGCCTTTGCCTCAGGTCATGATTCCGGGATCCTGGTACGGAGTCCCACCTCGGGTTCCCTGCCCAGCAGGGAGTCTGCTTCTCCCTTTGCCCCTCCTCCCACTTGTAGGCTCTCTCTCTCTCACTCTCAAAAAATAAATAAATAAAATATTTTAAAAAATAAAATATAACTGGATGGTATAAGGCAGTGCTTCTCAAAGTATGGTCCCCATGCCAGTAACATTAGCATTACCTATGAAACTTCATAGAAACGCAAAGTCGTGGGTTCTATACAAGATCAAATAAATCGAGAACTTTGGGAGTGAATCCCAGCATTCTTCATGTAATAAGTCTTGTAGATGATTCAGATCTACTAATGTTGGAGAAACATTTTTCTAAAGTATCAGGAACATCTTTGTTTCACTAAACAAATTAATCTGTGCACTTCTGTGTCCAGAAGTAAAGTCCAGGAACAGGATTATTCTGTATGTATGACATCTTCCAGGTGGAGATTTTCCATCATTATGAAGTCTGAGGCAGAAAATCAGTGAGGATATAATTAAACTGAATAGTAAAATTGACCAATTGGATCTAATTGTCGTTTATAGAATATTTCATTCAACAATATCAGAACACACATTTTTCTCAAATTCACATAGAATATACACCAAAAACACCACATTCGGGGCCATAAAATATACCTTAACAAATTTAAAAGATAGACATCATAGAAATGCTCTCAGACACAATAGAATTAAACTGGAAATATCAATAATAGAAAGATAGCTGGATAATCTCCAAATATTTGGGGATTAAGCAGCACACTTCTAAATAATACATGGACCAAAGAGGAAATCTTAAGAAAAATTTTAAAAATATTTGAACTAAATTAAAATGAAAATGCAGCCTATTAAAATTCATAGAATGCACCAAAAGTACGTGGAGGGAAATTAATACCATTGAATGCATATATTACAAAAGAAGAAAGATCTACAATCAAAAATCTAAGTGCCCACCTTGGGGAACTAGAAAAAGAAGAGCAAATTAAATCCAGAGGAAGCAGAAGAAAAGAAATAAAATCAGAGTGAGCATCAAGGAAATTGAAAATGGGAAAACAATAGAGAAAATCAATTAAACCAAAAGCCAATCCTTTGAAAAGGTCAGCAAAATTGATATTACACTAGCTGGATTAACCAAGAAAAAAAAAGAATGAAGACACAAATTACTAAATTTGAAATAAAAGAAGGGCATTACCAGTGATCTCATGGACGTTAAAAGGATAATGAAGGAATATGAACAATTCTATGCCCACAAGTTTGGTAACTTAGATGAAATGGTCCAATTCCTTGAAAGACACAATCTACCAAAACTCACACAAGGGGACATAGATCATCTGAATATTTATATATATATATTATATTAAAGAAATTGAACCAATAATTACTTATCTTCCAAAACAGAAAACACCAGGCCCAGATGATTTCACTGGTAAAATCTACAGAACATTTAAGGAAAAAAATGATATCAATTCTCTACAATCTCTTCCAGAAAATAAACACAGAAGGACCACTTCCTAATTTATTTTATGAGGCTAACATTACCCTAATGTCCAAACTAGACAAAGTTATTATAAGAGAGACTTGACAAAAAGAAAACCACAGACCTATATCTTTCATGAACATAGATGCAAAAATCCTAAACAAAGAGAAAAAAAATAGTGTGCTGTGGAAGAATTAAAAACAATTTAATATAGGGGTACCTGTGTGGCTCAGTAAGTTAAGCATCCAACTCTTGGTTTCAGCTCAGGTCATGATCTCAGGGTTGTGAGATCGAACCCTACATCAGGCTCTGCACTGAACATGGAGCCTGCTTGGGATTCTGTCTCTCCCTCTCCTTCTTTTTTATTTATTTATTTATTTATTTATTTATTTATTTATTTATTTATAGAGACAGCCAGCGAGAGAGGGAACACAAGCAGGGGGAGTGGGAGAGGAAGAAGCAGGCTCCTAGCAGAGAAGCCTGATGTGGGGCTCAATCCCACAACGCCGGGATCACGCCCTGAGCCGAAGGCAGACGCTTAACCGCTGTGCCACCCAGGCGCCCCTCTCCCTCTCCTTCTGTCCCTCCCCCCAGTCACACACACACTCTCTCTCTAAAAAAACAAAAAACAAAAACAAACCCAATTTAGTATACATGCAATTGGAGCCTCTGATAGTGATAAAAACATACAAATTTTATGAAAGCTATAAACATGCATATCCAGAAGCTAAACAAATCTGAAGTACAACAACATGAAAATATCTCAGTAGCACATCATAATTAAACTGCTGACCATTGACAATGAAGAGAAAAAATAAAAAGCAACCAGTATAAAAAAATATAATACATAGGGCATGAAAAAATAAGGAGATTAGCATATTTCTTATTGGAAGCGATGCCAGTGAAGACGGTGGAGAAACATCTTTAAAGAACTGACAGCAAAAAATTATCAACCTAGAATTATATACCCAGCAAAAATATGTTTCAAAAATAAAGGTGAAATAAAGATTTTTTTTCAGATGTAAAAAAGCTGTAAGAATTAATCAACAATCTCACTATAAGAAATATTAAAGTAACTCCTTCAGACAGAAGAAAATTGATAACAGAAATATGTACCTATATGTAGCAATGAAGAATACTGGAAATGATAACTACACTGGTAGATATGTATTAATTTTTCTTTTTGTTTAAAACAATTTAAAAGGTAACTATTTAAGGATTGATTTATTTGAGAGAGAGAGTGCACGTGAGCAGGGGTAGGGCAGGAGAGAGAGAGAGAGAGAATCCCAAGTAGACTCCCCACTGAGAGCCCCTGATGCGGGACTTGATCCTACGACCCCAAGATCATGACCTGAGCCAAATCAAGAATTGGACACTTAACTGACTGAGCCACCCAGGCACCCCAGTAGCTGACTATTTAAACAAAACAAGCAAGTAAACAAACAAAACAAGCAAGTGCGGTATGGAGTTTAAAACATTTGTATAAGTAAATGTGTGACAATAGTACTAAGGTCAATAGAGGAAAAATTAAAGCATACGATTGTAAGGTTTTTATATAGTACATGAAGTGGTATAAGAACACCTGAAGATAGACTGTAATAAATTAAAGATGCATACTTAAGCCATAAAGCAACCACTAAAATAAAACAAAGATATAGCTAGCAAGCCAAAAAAGCAAATAAAATGGCATCAAAGAAACAAACTTACATAATCCAAAAGAGGTTGAAAAAGAGAAAAGAAGAAAAGAACAGATGGGACAAATAGAAAACAGATAGCAAGATGATCATTTTAAACCCAGCCATAGCAAAAATTACATTAAATGTAAAAGATCTAAACACCCCAATTAAAAGGCTGAATGTCAGATTACATTAAAAATCCGATCCAAATATATGCTGCCTGCAAGAAACACACTTTACCCCTTTTGACCCCCACCCACCAAGGATGAAGAGTCAAAAGGTAAACACTTCCAGTTAAAAGATAAGCAAGTCCTGGAGGTGTAATGTACAGCTTAGTGACAATAGCCAACATTACTGTTTTGAATATTTGGAAGTTGTTAAGAGAGTAAATTTTCAAAGTTCTCATTATAAGAAAAAAATGTAACTATGTTTGGTGATGGATGTTAATTAAACTTATTGTGGTCATTTCATAACACATACATATTAAGTCATTATGTGGTACACTTCTTTTAAAAGATTTTATTTATTTATTTGAGAGAGAGAGAGCATGAGTGGTGGGGGGAGGGGCAGAGGGAGAGGGAGAAGGCAGACTCCCCTTTGAACAGGGGCTGTATCCGAGGACCCCAAGATCATGACCTGAGCCAAAGGGAGAACTGAGCCACCCAGACTCATTTTGTTGTATACTTAAAACAAATATAATGATATATCTTAGTAATATATCAATTAATATTTAAAAAAAAATACATCTTAAAGATAGACAAAAATAGGTTAAAGTACTAATGATTATAGGAAGTTTAAAATTAGTATAGTATAGCACTTAGTGTGTTCAACATTCAGTGATTACTTGGTAAAAATAATTCTTAATATGTTTCCTGCTATTGAATTGATGTCTTAATCAGTTTGAGCTGATATAACAAAATGCCATAGACTAAGGGGGCTTAAACAACAAACCTTTGTTTCTCACAGTTCTGGAGGCTGGGAAGTACAAGATCAAGGTGCTGGCAGATTTGGTGACCGGTGAGAGCCCTGTTTTTGATTTGTAGATGGCCACCTTCCTCTTGTGTCATCCCATGGTGGAGAGAGAGAGTTCTGCTATTTTTCTCTTGTAAGGGGAAATTCCACTGGGGGGCTGTACTCTCATGACCTCATCTACACCTAATTGTCTTCTAAAGCCCACCTCCAAATACTATCGCACTGGGGATTAGGGCTTCAACATATGAATTGCAGAGGGGGTCGGGTGGGGGGGAGGTCTCAAACATTCAGTTCATAGCAATTGGGTAAACTTCATCTGCCTTATGAGATAATTGAGTGTCTCTTATGATGTCCAACATCTTCAGTATCTTTGTTTCACTTCAGGGCATCAGTTCGTCCTCTATAATGATTACAGAGTAAAGTACTTAGGTTTATAACCTGTAAGGGACACTTATCGGGTGTGAGCCCCAGCAACACTACGGGTAGCAAAAAGGTGTAGATGGGAATACTTGACAGGTTTACCTGAGGATCCATCTCTAAAAGGTGACCGGGTGATCAGAACAGCTGGCTACAATTAGGTTTGAAAGCTGATGTGCTGGTCTGCAATGCTAAGGACAGTTCTTTAGCATTTAGCAAGTCAACAAACAGGCATTTCTTATTCATTCCACCAGCTTCACAAAAACTCTGCAGACCTGTCAGGCTGGCTTCTCACAGGAGTATGAAGGAAGTAGGAGGAAGAAGATTCAAAATGCATTCCCACTGGCTTTTAAAAAGTGGTTATAAAAATAATGAATGTAAATGAGTTTTCAAAGAGATTTGAATAGTATTATTAGCTCTACAAAATTTGACATTCCTGATATATATCTGGAAACTAATATAGGATTTTTGGTAGCAATTCTCATATTCTCTCTGGTCGACTCTAAAATCATTATGTATCTAATGGTTGAGCTACTTTACATCTTCAAATTTTCAATGTTTCCACCCATCACAGAAAATGCAAAAGAGCAAATAACCACAACAAATCCATACTCCAATCCATATTTGATGTCAGGGAGCTCTCTTTTTCTCTTTGCTGTTTTTTATCGGACATCTGATGGGAGTCTCAAGAGGAAATCTAATAGTTTCTTTATAGTTTTCTTTACTTTTTGTGTGACTATATATTTATGTTTATTGACTGCTACATTACTACCCTTTACTTTCATTCTATCTTCCCTCTTACACAGTTCTCCCTTTGTTTTATCTAAGATTTTAGTGAGATTTCTTTTTGTCTTGCAAACTGATGTGTGATTTCCCCCAGCTGTGGGTGAATGTGCAGTCCCTTGCGTTCATTTCTCAAGAACGAAAATGCGTTCAGTGTGCCTTTTTAATTTTGTGAGATTGCACCCATCCACTTACACGTTTTTGTTTTTTGTTTTGTTTTTCTGCTAGGACTGACTGAGGTGTGGACTACTAAAAGCTCAGGTGATGGTTCTAGTGTAGAGCAAAGCTGACAGACAATGACTGAACGTGTAAACTTCCATGGTACGGGTCCCCATGCCTACAGTAATCATTGTTATCAAAGTCAGAGTTAGAGCTCAGTAGGCTTTGGCATGCAGAGATAACAGGTTCATATTATAGAAAACATCCTGAGACCAGAATTTACAGTCTCAGATATTGGGGCTCTGCCATACCCCAACCTTCCCATCCCCCCTTCCTATCATTGCTACAAGTAGTGGCTCCAGATGAACTTGGAATACGTACTCACACTTGTTGTTAAAGAGGAGATTAATAGATGTGGAGGTGAGCTTTTTGAAGAATAAAAGAATATTTTAAGAGTGGGCACTTCATAGGGAAAAGGGGCAATTATTTACAGATGGCATATATTTTCCTTGAGGAAACCTATACAGTTTCCTAGATAGTCAAAATATCTTCCTTATAATGAGAACGTCAAACAAAGGTGCTTATTCTTGGGTCCATGGATGGGCTTTAAGAGTAGAACTACCCGAGGGGCGCCTGGGTGGCACAGCAGTTAAGCATCTGCCTTCGGCTCAGGGCGTGATTCCGGCGTTATGGGATCGAGCCCCACATCAGGCTCCTCCGCTCTGAGCCTGCTTCTTCCTCTCCCACTCCCCTTGCTTGTGATCCCTCTCTCGCTGGCTGTCTCTATCTCTGTCAAATAAATAAATAAAATCTTAAAAAAAAAAAAAAGAGTAGAACTACCCGAATGTGTGTGTGTGCGCACGTTAGCATTTCCTGAACAGTGACTCCATAGTTTTATTATGTTTTCCAAAGCTCAATATATCAAATGCCCACTGTGTGCTTCCCCAAATCTCCTCAGACTCACATTGTACTTCCCTCACTTCCGGCCACCAGTCCTGCACAAGTTTGGACCAGCTTTTTGCTAGTGCTTCACCTCAGGCCACATCCTTTACTCCTTTTATTCTACTTCTCTGACACCATCAGCATCCATTTGGCATTCAGATGGGCCACCCATAGGTGCCAAGAAACAATAGAATAATGCTTCTAGGTTCATCTCCAAGGGAAAAACTTTGATGGCCATTTCATAAGGTTCCTCAGAAGGCCCCTTACGCCTCAAGCAGTGACCATCTCAAAACACACTTTTCTGTCGCCTTTCCCTCCTTCCCTACTTCCCTCTCTCTTGTCCCTCTGTCCCGCTTCCAAGAATCACATTCTCAAGTAAGCTATTAGCCCACAAGACTTTGTCTCCAGGGGAACCCAACCTAAGACAGCCAATGACTTAGAAAGTATTATAATCCACTATCCAAGAATCTATACAGTTTCCCACTCGAGTACCATATTGTTCAAATCTTTCCTTTACTATGGCCCAGTGACCATTGCATCTGAAATTAAATGCATATTGTGTCCTAACTGTACCTCCTCCTTAATATAGCTTTGGGAATCTTTGTTTATATAAAGTCTGAAATGAATTTTCTCTCCAGCTGGCACAAAAATACTCTAATAATCATGGCTCCAGGAGCCTAACTTCATATAGTTAACCAGTGCCTATCACCTTTTCTTTATTCTACTTTTCCATTACTAGACTCTAGTCATTTGTCACTTCCTTAAATGTCTGTTTTGGCATTGTGGTAGACCAAATTGTGAGGTGAAGCCCAGTGACTCACACCCTTGTATAATCCCCCCCTTTGGTGTAGGCAGAACCTATGAATATGAAAGGATACGCTGCTTTGATTATGTTATGTGATGAAGGTGAAGTGATCTTGCAGAGGTAACTAAAGCCTCCAAATCAGTTGACTGAGTTAATCCAAGGTATATTACTCTGGGGAGCCTGACTTAATCAGGTGAACTCTGTAAAAGAAGGCTACGGCTTTCTTGGGTTCAGAGACTCTTATCTACCAATCTTCAAAAAGCAAGTTGCTATGAGTTCTGCAGCTGCAGGGAAAGGAAATCTGCCAACAATCACTTGAGTTTGGAAGAGGACCTTGAGAGATGAGACCATGGCCCTGGCTGACATTATCATTGCAGCCTTGGGAATCTCTGAGTAGAGAACCCAGTTAGGCTGCGCCCAGACTCCATACCCACAGAAACTATGAGATAATAAAAGTATGTTGTTTTAATTAATTAATTAATTAAAGAGAGAACGTGCACACATGCAAGCAGGGGGAGGGGCAGAGGGGGAGGAAGAGAGACAAGTAGACTCTGCACTGAGTGGAGCCAACGTGTGGCTAGATCTCATGACCCTGAGATCCTGACCTGAGCAGAAACCAAGAGTTGGCGGTCGCCTAACCGACTGAGCCACCCAGGAGCCCTGTATGTTGTTTTAAATCATTAAGTTTGAGGCAATTTGTTAGACAGCAATAAAAAACTGATATGCAGCACTTGTCACATAATTTTTGTTTCCATTAATGCTTCCTTGCTAGACAAAGCATCCCTGAAGGGCAGTGAGTGTGTTCATTCCATCTTGGGTTCACTGATATCTAGCACAATGCCCTTGTATGGTAAATATTTAATAAACTTTTGTTTAAAAAATAACTGATGTTTAATATTTTAAAAATAAAAAGTATAAAAATATTCATTTTGACCTTTGTGGTACCTTTTCTATAGGAACTATTTAGAATTTCTAATCTCAGCGTGCCGTGGCAAAATTTACAAAATGCTTTTAGTTTTTAAAATTCTTTTATGTACATGTCTTTGAGCTCCGCTCATATTACCCATGGCAAATGAAGGTACCAGATCCCTGGGGGCCTTGGCAATTTTTAAGAAATATTCCCAGGCCAGGCGCTCTCTCTCTTTCCCTCTCTATCTCTCTGATAAATAAATAAATAAATAAATAAATAAATAAATAAATAAATAAATAATTTTTTTAAAAGATTTTATTTATTTATTTGACAGAGATAGAGACAGCCAGCGAGAGAGGGAACACAAGCAGGGGGAGTGGGAGAGGGAGAAGCAGGCTCATAGCGGAAGAGCCTGATGTGGGGCTCGATCCCATAACGCCAGGATCACGCCCTGAGCCGAAGGCAGACGCTTAACCACTGTGCCACCCAGGCGCCCCTAAATAAATATTTTTTAAAAAAGAAATATTTCCAGGCCATACTTTACTTGTATAACATTTCTCACCAAAATTAATGGAGCAGATCTTCACTGAAAGCCAAGATTCTAGTCTGAGCTTGCCAAATTGGTATCAGGTGCTCAAGATGGAAAACTAAAGGACATTTAAATCTGAAACATAAATTTTTTAGTCTTATGAAAAGGGAGAAAACAGTTAACATATATATAAGTTTGCTATGCTGACTTTTCCAGATATTAATGTTTACTGCTTAATCTCTCAGTATGGCTCAGGAATCATCAAATGAATTAATATTTCGAATGTATCTAAAGGTACTTTGATTAAAGATATTAGAAAAAGGCAAAAATCTGAGCCTCTAATAAGATGATGACTGAATTGTCTTTAAAAACAGGGAGTATTAAAGAAGTAAGAAAATCCATCAAGTGAGGGTACAGAAATTTTTAATAGATAGTACAAATGTGATTTTACATGAAGCCACTTTTTATTTTGAAATTCTTTACTGCTGGAAATGAGTTTTTTTGTATCTGTTACTTTTACTCTCTTGCTTGAAGAGGAGAGAACTGGAGATCAATCTAATTGCACAGATGATAGAAAAAAGAATAAATAAGCCATGCCTTTAATAAATACAATGAGATCAGATCTAGAAACTAGTCCCTTGGATTGAGCAGGTTCCATATTTGACCCTTACTTAATTTCAATGAATATGTTTTTAATTATGTTTTGATAAATTAATGTGGCTCTGATTAAAGAATTAACTACTTAAAAATAATTACCGTAACTGTTTTGAAGGCTTGTCGTTATAGTTCTGTTGAGGCCTCAAACCCCCGGGCATGACTGCAATACTGAGATCAGAGGTAAATTCTCAAAAGAAAAAAAATAGCTATTTTGTAAGTGAGAGATAAAAAGTTATTACAGGCTAACCCTTTCTCATGTCAATTTCTTAAATGTGAAAAATATCCAATGAACCCATTAAATACATTTTGACAGACTAACAGCAGGAGGCTTGTTGACCTTTCACCTCGTATTGATTTCCCCTTCACTCGTTTTCCTTGGTGATTTCCACTTTTCCTGCATATATTTTGCCTCCCAGTCCACTCTCCACATGCCACTTCTGTAATCACTTGCAATGGAAACCCTCGCAGAGCGGCGAGCTGTGCCAACACTTCAGGAGAATCTTGAAAATAAAGCGGCCACATAATTCACATCTATCAATAAGTTCCTCGATCAGCAAATATTTCTATAAAATGTAGATACCCCTGGCATCTCAGTAACACAGCTGAGCAGATAAAACACCTGGGTGAGTCAAAATGGTCATTAATTATTATTTATTTGTATGCTCATCAGCTCCGCCAGCATTGATTAATGGGCCACTCTGCGCATGACACCAAAATGGAGATCCAAGTAATGGGAAGGAAGCGCAGGGCGCCCCTTCGCTCTAGTTGTAGAAAACTCCTACATACAAAGAACATTTTGGGGAGCAGGGGAATCACAGGGTGAGAAATAAGCAATCAGGACAGCATTTATAGGTACCGGGGAATTGAAACAAAGTAAAGAGTCTGTGTGAACTCATATTACCCTGAAGGAGTCAAGAAACAACCTAGAAGAGTCTGGAGTTGTTCTGATTTTGATTTTTGAGAAGCATTATCAGGTGTCCTGTCTATTTGCAGCAAAGGGAGTTGGGATATCGCCAGGAAACACAATGAAGCAAGTCGGACATGGTAATGCCGCCACTGCAGGGAAAGGCGGGGTGGGGGTGCATGTGAGGTGTAAAAGTGCTTTCAAATCATCTGTACCTGTTACCTGCAAATGCCAGAGAATCTTCTAAAGGAGCACCGGTCAAAATGAAATATGGTGGGCCCTGGGAAAGTAATGTTAGTGTTATCTTCTGCGTATGACAGTTGGCCTTTGGATGTCTCTAGTATGTGGCTGTCTTCCTCGGGTGTCCTCCAGGCCCTGATTTCAGAACAGGGCTTGGCTCTCCCCATCTCAGAAGGAAAGAAAGAAAGAAAGAAAGAAAGAAAGAAAGAAAGAAAGAAAGAAAGAAAGAAAGAAAGAAAGAAAGAAAGAAAGAAAGAAAGAAAGAAAGGAAGGAAGGAAGGAAGGAAGGAAGGAAGGAAGAAAGAAAGAAAATTTTTTCCACAAAGCCTTCATGAACATTATAGATTTGGTTGAAGGTTTCCTTTGGAGAAGAAAGCACGTCACGTTTCTCTCGGAAGAAACCAGTACAAATCATGAGGCTCTTCTGTTCCCTGGGCATCTCCTTCGCAGCAGATCACAGGGTCTTCCTCTCTCCTGTCCTTTCACTTGGGCAGTGTCCCCCACTTCCTTATGCCAGCTTCCTGGATGGTGGGGCTTCTTGAAGCTTCTGTTATTTCTGTCCTCTTCCTATACAGCCTGTGTCAGGTCCAACTCAGCTTCCTGAGTTGGTGGAAGATTTTACATTAAGGCTAATGATTTCTTCACCCAAATATTTTCTAATTACATAAAGCTTGGAATTATGGAGAGATTGAAGTAATTTAGCCTAAATATAGAAAAAAGTTAGGATGGAAGAGACTTTTTATATTCTCAATTTCCCATTTCTTCAATACCCCATAGTTTTCCTTTTCTCCACAGTTTCCTGTTATGGACCAAATGTTTGTGTCCCCCCCCACCCCAAATCATATGTTGAAGCCCTAACCCCCAATATGACTATATTTGGAGACGAGGCCTGGGAAGAAGTGATACGTTAAATGAGGTCATATGGGTGCGGCCTTAATCCTATAGGACTGGTGTCATTGTAAGAAGAGGAAGAGGGGCACCTGGGTGGCTCAGTCAGTTGAGGGTCTGCCTTCAGCTCAGGTCATTGATCCCAGGGTCCCAGGATTGAGCTCCACATTGGGCTCCCTGCTCAGAGGGGAGTCTGCTTCTCCCTTTCCCTCTGCCTTCTGCTCCCACTGCTTGCGCGCGCTCTCTCTCTGTCAAATAAATAAACAAAATCTTAAAAAAAAAAAAAGAGGAAGAGACACCAGAGCTCCCTCTCCTCCCACCCCCCACTTTCCCCATCCTCCTGCCCAATGTTAAAGAATACAGCAAGAAGGCAGCTGGCCACCTGCAAGTCAAGAAAAGAGCTCTCAATAGAAACTGAATTGGCTGGTAACTTGATCATGGACTTCTAGGCTCCGGAACTGGGAGAACATAAATTTCTGCTGCTTTAGCCACCTAGTCAACAGTATTTTATTATGTACGGCAGCCAGCACAGACCAAAGCAACCTGTACTCCACAGTCTCCCCATTCACTCTTAGCAGATGATCTTGCCTCTAGCTTCACTGAGAAAACTGAGGTCCTTACGTATTC
Source organism: Ursus maritimus (assembly GCF_017311325.1). Classification (NCBI taxonomy): domain Eukaryota; kingdom Metazoa; phylum Chordata; class Mammalia; order Carnivora; family Ursidae; genus Ursus; species Ursus maritimus. The sequence continues at coordinate 51,641,379 of NW_024423344.1, forward strand.
ATTCCTTCCTCCTATACTATCAACAACTATCTCTACTTCCTTCTGTTCTTTTCTGCTTTGCCCATTTCAGTGAAAGTGTTGATAACATGTCTGTTCAAGGCTCATTCTTCTAATTTGGGCTGGGATCCATCCCCTCTTACCTGCTTGGAGCTGATAGCACTCCCCTGCTTAAAGCCCTCTCATGGTCACAGCTTAAATAAAACCCATACTCTCTACCGAAATCTCCAGAGCTCCAAATGTTCTGCCATTTGACAGACCCCCTGCCCATCTCTCTGACTTCATCTCCTACTTCGAGGTTGTTCCTGAATCACTGGTTTCTGTCTGTTTCCCAATCACACCCAGCTCACATCAACCCTAGGTGCATAAATTAGCCATTTGTTCCATCTAGAATGTTCTCTCCACAGAGCATCCATGGCTAGTGCCCGTTTTCATTCAAGTCTCAGCTCAAGTGTCAGAAAGGACTTCCCTGAATACCCAATATAAAGCCATCCTACAACAAACAAAAATAAAAAAGGGAGACTTCCATCCTCTATCATATCACTACCTAGAATTACTTTTTCTATTCTATTTGTCTATTGGCTGTCTTCCAGAAAGTAATCTCCATGAGAACAGGGACCTTGTCTCTCTCTCTCTTTTTAAAGATTTTATTTATTTATTTATTTGACAGAGAGAGAGAGAGCACAAGCAGGGAGAGTGGCAGGCAGAGGGAGAGGGAAAGCAGGTTCTCCACTGAGCAGGGAGCCCAGTGTGGGGCTGGATCCCAGAGCCCCGGGATCATGACCTGAGCTGAAGGCAGATGCTTCACTGACTGAGCCACCCAGGTGCCCCAGGACCTTGTCTCTTACTCTGTCCCCAGTGTCTTAACATAATGCCTGCGGTGCACAGTATCCCTTGTAAGCATCACTGTTGAGCTCACCATCTCCTCTCTTCCCTATTCCCAAGTGATCATCCCTGTGGCTAATGTTCCTCAGCATAAAAACATGTTCAGATATTTCCCATTCTGAGAGCAAAAGTTCCCATCTGACCACACATCTCCCATCAGTTATTTCCCTGTTAATTTCCTTCCCTTCAGAACCATGTACACTTCCTTAAAGAGGACCCTACGCTATCTCTTTCCACCTCCTCCATACCTTTCACTCTGCACCTTACTGGAATCTGATATTGTTACCCTCTTACCCACCCCATTGCCTTTTACCAAGATTATAAGTTACCACCAGATTGCCTCCTTCAACAGACCTCATTTTCTCCTCATCTTACTTGACCATCTGTGACATAATATGGTTGACTGTCCCTTTTTTCTGAAACCCTTTCCTTCTTCAACTTGCATGAAGCTACATTCTTCTAGTATTTTTTTTCCTTTCCTTATTGATTTTTCCTTTCCTAAATGACTTTTTCCTTCTCCACACTCTTTACGGGCTGCAACTCTTGTGTGTCCCAGGGTCCTACAGGAAATGTACGGGCCTGAAGGTGCTGGTAGGTGAAAATGGTAGTTAACGGGGAGTGGGGGGGGGGGGACTGTGAGGGAGTGCAGAATGCTCCCTATCCCTTCCAGAAGGCATCGAATCCAAGTGTTTTAGACTGCTGCTAGACAAACAAACTGCCTATGGGCAAATGGAGGCCACTGATTTGTAGCCTGTGTATTAAATGTTGGTGTTCCTTGGGGCTTTTCCTTGGGTTCTGCTTTCTACTACATATATTCTAACTGGCAGCCCCACTCACAACTATAACTTGAGCTACCACGGATGTTTCACTGAGTGTCTCTTTCACTAGTCCTGTATCGCACAGGGCCTAGGACCCAGGGCAGGGGCAGACAGACTTGAATATGAGTCCCTGCTCAGCCATTTACCAGCTCTGTGATCTTAGACGAATTAGTTCACTCTCTGAGCCTATCTTTCCTTATATGTAAAATGAGGATAATAATAGTCATTCTTACAAGAGCTTCAGAAGATAAAGTTATGCATGTGAAATACTTAGCATGGCATCTAGCGTGTAGGAAGTGCTGGGTGAAAGTTAGCTCTTCGGTCGAACATCGCTACAGAGAATGGTAATAAACCTCACAAATTCACCTTGCTAATCTGAGCTCATCATCTTTCTTGCACTGTTTGGTCCCTGTGTTACAAGCCCCACCTTTTATACAGGTGTCCAGGCTAGAAGCCAGGCACCATTCTAGACTTCTCCTCCATGCCTCTGCTTCACCCCAAACACTATCCACTAACACACCTTGACAGTCTCCAAGAGGCCCAGCCATGTGGCCTCTGATACGTCTTACTGAATCCATGTCCTTTCCTTCAATTCTACCAATGTCTTAACCCAGCCGTTATCATTTCTTGTTTAGATTATTGTCACGACCTCTTAACTGAACTCTCAGCCTCGTATCTCGACCTCCTTCATTCCATTCTCTATATTTTCGTCAAAGTGAACTTTCTAAAATGGAAACTTAATCATGTCACTCCTCTGCTTGGAAACATTCCAAGTCTCTCTCCCACGTACGTAATAAATAACAAATTTCTGATCTGGCCCTTGCCTTCACTTGGAGAATTACTTTCCACTATTCTTCAGCCAGAACTATTTACTTCAGCTATTCCCGATGACTTTGACCCCCTTGTAGCAAGTTTCACTCTCTTAGGGATGCCCTTCCCTACCTCTCTATCGGGCTTACCTCTTCCCTATCTCAGTTCAAGCATTATCGCTTCTGGACACCTTTCCTGGTGAGCCAATCTGATCTCCCCTCGAGCATGCTTAGCCAACAGGGTTCTTTCAATTATGGTAGATTTGAAAACAGAGGGAAAGCTAACATTACTTGGAGGGGGAAAAAAGACTAACAACATGACCTAAGAGATTTGATATTCCTTTATGGTGACAGAGAGTGAGAAAAAGGAAGTCAGTGAATAGTATGCGAGTAAGAAGGGAGATCTAACTGGGTGATCTTATTTTGAAATCTTTGTCATTTGGGGAAAAAATGCAAAATAGTAAATTTTTCAGGCTAATGATCGCGTTGTGTCTAAGTCATATCTGAATGAAATGATGTGCTTGGTTGATATGCAGATACTTATAAATGACTCCCTCATATGCTTGACAGCACAGACTGCTTGGGAATGGAGGAAAGCTTATTAGAGAAGTTACAGGAAGAACTTAGGTAATAAGAATTCAAGAGTCAGCTAGGTTAATTATTTAGATCAGTTAAAATATCTTTGTGTTAAAAATACATACCACCATTTTAACGTTCAATATGGGTTTAACTCAACTATATGATTAAAGGATATGTTGAGAGCTGCTTCAGGATTTCTCATGAGTTTAAGCAAGTTATTACCAAATCTGTAAAATTTTACATATATATTTTGATATGATACACATGTTCATAGATGTATACAGACTTCAATATATCTACACATATATTTATTTATATGAATACAGAACACATTACATTTTACCATTTTTCTGTATTTTAAGAAAAGTGTATGCTTACCAGTGCAGGTTTCTCAAACTGTGGGTCTCCATTCATTTATTTGTGACTCAAAAAGTCAACTTAGTGGGCTTTGACCAAAGCTTTTAAAAATCCATGGCTATAAAATGGAATGGAAAACATCAGAGTAACGCCTAGTAAGGGAAGTATTGTTTTTACAAATGTGAGTCATGGTCGACATGTTTGAAGAGCACATCTTTCAGAGGTTTGGGGGGAAACGAGATTGAGAGCACCTGGCTTCTGAGGTCTCTCATTTTCCACCCAGTGTTGAAAGCTGCTTGGAAATACCAGGCTTCTGTCACATCCAGACACAAGGACACACTTAACGATATCACAGCATTTTCCCACTTTCATCTGGGGGGATGGGCCAATGGCCAACTGTGAGTCTCCTGGGAAACTGGAACACCTTTACCACTTGGCAATGAGAACTCTGTAACGAACTTGCTTTCTCTCTTCTAGGTGCTAGCAAGGGAGAGTTAAACTCAGCACCCTGTTTAGTTTTCCACTGCCATTGGCCTTCTGATCATTTCCCTGATTGCCCTTACCCTTTTCTTCCCCTGAAACACACTACCTTCCTTAATCCCCAGATTTTGTGTCTTCACGTCGTTAGTTTTTATGCCTGATAGTATTATGTGATCATATTGTGATTGTGTTATAAGTTCCTCAAAACCTTCCTGGAGGTTTGTGCTTCCAAAAAACTCTCCATGAAATGGAGGGATCCTCTCTACCTTCAATGTATTTATCTTTTATTTTATAAATGTATAATATCTATAATATTTCTGAGGAATCATGAAAATCAACATGTGCAAAATAATTAGAATACCCTCTCTTATTGTTAAGGATGTCCTGCAGCAAAACAGACAGGAGCAAAGTAATAGTCTTGGGAAGAATATGCCTTTAATCTACCCAAACTTTAGTTGGTGTAACTATATTGCAATTGTCAAAAAGTCGGGCACTCGTAGCTGAAAGAGCTGTCAAAGGGGCAGTCTGTATTTTATTCCAGTGCTCCGTCATCCCATCCATTTGGGGTAGTCGTTTAATAAAAGCCGAATCCATTACTTTTATTTGTTTTTTATTAAAAAAATTTTTTTCTCATGCATCGCCTATGAAAATTCTCAGACGTGACGGCCATGAGAATTGCAAATTACCTTGTGATCCTTAAGGATGTTAGAACTCACACACATGGGGAGGAGCCTGGGGATCCCCTTCAGCGTTCTAATAGTCATTTTGAATTCTGGCTTATGATTCGGAGCCATCAATCATGGGGCATGTTTACCAGACCCTTGCAGCCCTCTCCTCTCCACCAGACCTTCGTGAAAATGATTACCAGGCCTGAATGATTGATCAGACCTGAAAGCATCACAACTTAATGGAGGAAGTGGAGGTGGATATTTCCAGCTTCGTATTCTAATCAGAAGGCGGTAGAATCTGAGGTAGCCCTAAGGGGCTTGTCAAGCCACTGCTACAGCTGATATCTTGGTCCGGTTTTTAATTAAGGCTGCTAATTATGCGAAATAGTACCCTTTCCCTATTTTTTTTAAACAACGTAAACGACGAGAGGCTGATATGTGACCACTGTCTCATGACCTGTGCAAGACAGAGGCTTGAAAACACTTACATATGTGGAAATAATTAGATTGCAATTAGTTCTTTTTTTTATTTTAATTTTTTTTATTATATTATGTTAGTCACCATACAGTACATCCCCGGTTTCCGATGTAAAGTTCTATGATTCATTAATTTCGTATAACACCCAGTGCACCATGCAATACATGCCCTCCTTACCACCCATCACCAGCCTATCCCATTCCCCCACCCCCCTCCCCTCTGAGGCCCTCAGTTTGTTTCTCATAGTCCATAGTCTCTCATGTTTCATTCCCCCTTCTGATTACCCCCCCTTTCTTTATCCCTTTCTTCCCCTACCGATCTTCCTAGTTCTTATGTTCCATAGATGAGAGAAATCATATGATAATTGTCTTTCTCTGCTTGACTTATTTCACTTAGCATTATCTCCTCCAGTGCCGTCCATGTTGCAGCAAATGTTGAGAACTCGTTCTTTCTGATAGCTGAGTAATATTCCATTGTATACATGGACCACAACTTCTTAATCCAGTCATCTGTTGAAGGGCATCTCGTTTCCTTCCACGATTTGGCTATTGTGGACAATGCTGCTATGAACATTGGGGTGCATATGGCCCTTCTCTTCCCTACGTCTGTATCTTTGGGGTAAATACCCAGTAGTAGATTGCAATTAGTTCTGTAGCCGTGGCATCGTTTTTAAAAATAATCAAAGAAATGTCAAAATGAGACAATGTAAACAGTAATCATTAACTGCCTTTATTCATCTGGGTAGAATTAGAATCTGGAGCTTCTGGAAGTTCCTATGTACTCTCTTACAGAAAAAAATGTCATGTTGTATTTGTTCCAAGGCTCCTGTATACTAATTTCCAGGCTTCTCCAAAGGAGATAGGAATGTAGTGGGTGAATTCTAAGCGATTTCAGGCAGGCATGTGATTTAATATCTATTACTGCAGGCACAGCCGGTCTGGGTACAGGATATGTGATCTCCCCCTTCACAGTGTCAAGGAGGACGAGGAGAAATAGTGAGTCCCGCAGAGACCGAAGGGACAGAGCTGTTTACCTCGTGAAGTTAATTAAATATGGTGAGATCATCAAGATACAGGGTCATGAAGCAGCTTGCCACTTCAGGTAAGGCTGCCAGCCTTAGGAAATAAAAATACAGGATGCCGGCTAAACTCGAAGTTCAGAAAGCCAATGAATAATATTTTGGTATAAGCACATCCTAAATATTGCATTTTATGGCAATTATTTGTTGTGTGTCTGAAATGAAATTCTAATTTAACTTGGCATCCTGGCAACCTATTTTTATCCGGCAACCCTCTTTCAAGAGGTGAATATAGTTGCTACCAAGTTGTTAATGATTATCGGCTTCTTTCAGCCTCATAGAAGTTATTATGCAAACCACTGCCAGTTTCCAGAGTAGTCTGTATTGACCACTAAAACACGAGTGTAGCTTGGAGACTCAGAGCCTTGCCGCCAGGGGAGTGGTTTGAGAGAAGAATGAGGTATCGCTTTGACTTCCATCTGTAATTATTCAGGTATTCAGAGTATTCATACTCCCTTGATATCATAGTCCAAAGGGATAGTATTTTATGGATCTCACATTCTGAGAAACATTGAAAACCTTTCTTTCAAGATCATTTTTATGAGAAAAAATTTAGAGTCAACTCATGCTCTGTACTGTACTTAAAAACACACGTATTACCTCAAAATATTCATGGTTCTTAACATGAATGTGTTTCTAAACATGTATGTGTAAGGACATACAGTCCTGTGGTCCAGCTTACTGCCTGATCTTAGCAGACCCAGCGCAGGATTATTCTTACACAGAACACTATGGGGTTGAATTCTGAAAGTGAATTTCTCTTGTATTGTTTTTCTCATCATATAATACTTCTCAGTTTATACAGTGGCCAAGAACTTTGCATCCATTCTCTTAGCTTTTGCTCCCAAGACCCTGTGAGTTAGACGGTGTTACCTTCCTTTTAGAGAAGAGGAAACTCAAGCTCGGGCTGAGCTTCTTGCCTAAGGCCATTGGACGAGGAGGTGACAGAGGCAAGAAAACCCCTCAGGTCTTCTGACCCCGGTGCACTGATCTCTCTGTTAGGTCAAGCTGTGTTCTCAGTAATGAGCCTAAAATGTAAACCTCAGTTATTCTCTGAGAAGGTACCACTGAAAAAGATATGGGCATCCACTCCAAGTGTCTGAAAACAATAATGCTTTATGAATTGGCACCCTCTCCTCAGACTTTATTCACTGAAGATTTCAGTTCAGATGCAGGTTGTCCCGATTCCTGTGCATAATCAGAGACTGCTGATGGAGTGTGACCTCCCAGCTGCCCCCTCTCTTTCTGCCATGTGCCCTTCTCTCCCTGTTCACTGTCCTCCCCAGTCTACTGTGCTTTGGAAGCAACTCTAACCTCATAGGTAGACCTTATGCAAATGTAGTGGCAGGGGATGAAAAAGGAGGGCACCATCAGGAAGGGGAAGAAGGGATAGGCTGCATTGCCTACAGGAGGCAGGGGTGTAAGCCGGCTTTGTCTTCAGCTCTCGTTTTACCTTCTCAGGACCCCTCCTCCTTCCTGCATGACTCTTTACTCCAGAGCCCCCACCTGTCCCAGTGTCTCTCAGGAAATGTCCAAGATAGCTTGATCTTTGCATATTTTTAAAATGTAGATTATTACTTCATTTCTCTACATCCCCAAAGATCCTTCATTAGCCTCTGGGTAGAGATTTGTCTTTCTTAGAAAAATTTTAAAAACCAACACAAAGGAGATTCTATAACAGGTAAAATTTTACTATCCCATCCCTTTGTTAACATGGCAAAAACCCTTTAATTATTCCCACTCTGCAAATGGTTGTGTTTTCTTTTCAGAGGTAGGTGAGTTGAGGAAAAGCTATTAGATTGAGTGCAGATCCTATCGTCAACATACAATTCTAGGACATTCTGGTGCAAACACTTCCGGTATTCATGGAGGGTCAGGAGGGTCAGGAGAAAGGCAAGTGAGGGGCAAGAGAAGAGATGAACCAGCAACGTTCCAAGAACAACCCCCCTAACGCATCTGTCAATCCCGTCCCTCAAGTGCCCGTCTTGTCCTCGCAGGCTTCTCCAGCTCCCAGTGACTGAGGCTCCCTCTTAAAACTAATATTTACTCAATGTTTACTATGTGCCAGCTGTTGAGCATAGGATTTGATTTTATCCTACTTAAAAGCTAATCATTTAGCCTGTAATTTTTTCATGGATGCTGGCAGAAGACAAGAGATTTCCGGGTCAGAGACAGTGGTTTTTATTACACACAGCAGAGCAAGCACCGCAAGCACCACTTCTGCATCATCTTCACTTGTCCCCCATGTCCCACGGAGATGATGCCACACGAGCCCCGATGGATGCTTGGACCCGCCACTGGTTGCAGTACCAGAGAAGAACACCGGAACTGGGGTACTTGCTGTTTTATAGCAAGCATTAATCGAGTGCGTTCTCTGTCCCGGAAGACATTATCTCATTTCTCAAAGTTGCTTGCTGTAAACACAACCTTGAAAGGTGTCCCCAGTAAAGAGCAATCAGACTTTTGCATCCTTGACCTCTCCTGTAAGAAGGGGCAAGGATGCTCAGGCACATTGGTGAATTGCTTCTCTCAACACCAAGCACTGTTTCGAGGACCTTCCTTTTATTAACTCATACGTACTTCAGAACAGCCCTAGGAGTATTTTTATGATCCCCATCTTACATGTGGGGAAACTGCAACACGGTGAGGTTTAAGTAACTTAGCTAGGGTCCCCATGCTAGTAAGAGGCAAAGCCAGGCCGTCTGTGTCCAGAATCTGCTTCTTGGTTAATACACTGTCATTTTTATTGCCAAGTCAGTAGAGATGAAGCGCGTGCTGCCCTAACCCGTTCCTCGTTATTCAGGTGAGAGCTCTGGGCCCTCACTCCGGCTTGTAGCTCCATGCCACACCCTTTCCCAACGTCATGCTTTGCTCATGCTTTTCCGTTACCTATCATTCTTCCCAAGCCCAGTTGTCCTCCTTTGCTCCTTTGCTAAATTCTTCATCTATATTTTCAAAGTTATACTGACACACTGTACATTTTCAACCAAGTATTTTTATTTTTCTAGGACTTATCAGTATGGCCTTGGATCTATTTTCAAAGACAGAAAAATCATAATTCTGAGCTAAGTCCTTATACATGGTCCTTAACCTACCTTATATTTTTCTTTTTTTAATTTTTAAAAAATTGGATGATGGTTTCTTTTATGCTGGCAGTAATGGGAGTTGCAACTCCCCATTAACATGATCCTAACCCATGGTGGCATCAGAAATAAGGGGTCAAAGTGCACCTTCTCCATGAGAATCTCCATAACAGCATCTATGCTGGCATTGGTTCAACTTGCTCCGAAAGTGAAATTCCATCTGTTATTAACTTTCTGAAAAATCAATGAAAATGATAAGCCCAGCGGCATCACCAGAGCAGCAGAGAAACATTCAGAGTGAAATAGCCACCCAGTTAACAAGCTCCCATCCCCTGAAAGAGGGCAGAAAATAACATGTAATAGGCTGGGAGTTTCATGTTTATAGCTATTAGGTGACTTTATATGGCCTCATGAAGTTATTCTATATAAATACGGAAGAAATTTTTAAAATACAGTCATTGCTATGATTATTAATCCATTCAACTAATATCTGAATGATTGTTATTTAGAAGACACAGTATGGCAAAAACATATAATAAAACCTGGATCCCACTCTCGGTGAATTTACTAGAAGTAAGACTTATACATGAATAAGCTTTAACACCAGGCAGAAAGCAATGGGGCAATGCATGTGGAGAGACTTATTTAATATACAATATGCATGTATGGTTAAAATATATGGTTAAATTTTTTAGTTAAATACATATCTATAGCTCTTTCTGTGTATGGTTAGGTATATATATACATATAGTCATATATTTGGTAAGTATATAAAGTTAAATATATAGATGGTTAATAAAATATATAATAGTATATAATATATATCTGAATATATATTTCTTTTTGAAGTTAAGTACTTAGGTTTGAATTCTAACAATTCAACTCACCTATTTGTTCCTCGATTTTCTCTTCTGTAAAAATATGATAATAGTAGTGTGCATTTCACTTAACATCGAAAATATTAGGTGAAATAATGTATGTTAAAAGATATTATTAATAAGCTATTTTGTTTAACCAGTGATTATTAAGAAGGCAGATGGTGTGTTAGGCACCGGGAAGATCACGCCGCAGAGGACTGTCTCTTCCGTCAAGGACTTGAGAGCACTGTGGGAGAGATGTGTGGGTAGCACGTGATTCCAGGAACACGTGGCACATACTATAACCAGAGGGTACGATAAATACATCAAAGGCAGTTTGAGAACAGACAGGACAGGACCAGACTGCCTGGAAGTTTAAGAAAGCTTCAAAGCCGATGTGTGGACTGGGCACCGCGGAGGAGTCCAGCAGGCCTGTGGCAGAGGACGGGGACCGGTTGCGGGGGCGGGGGTTGGCTGCAAGTGCAACCGCAGCGGGGCGCATTCATGCGGGGTGAGCACAGGTGCAGCCGCGCGTCTGCAAGCCCAGGTCTGGAGGAGGGTGAGAGGCGAAACAGCCGAGGAGGGACACACGCACGCGCGGTCCTGGCGGGAGCTAAGTGTGGAAAGACAGCGGGGGGCCAGGTCACGAGGTGCTTCTTAGTAAGAGAAAATTTGAATTCTAACATGTAGATAGCAATTGACTTAAAACAACAGAAAATTTTCTGTCATATTTCTGGAGGCCACAAATCCAAAATCAAAGTGTTGGCTGGGTCACAATCCCTCCAAAGTCTCTAGGGGAGAATCCTAGAATCCATGCTTCTGGAGGCTTCTGGTGACTCTTGGTATTCTTTGTCTTATGGCCGCGTAAGTCCTCTTTTTGCATCTCTGCTTCCCTCTTCACATGGCCTCCTCCTCTATGATTGTGGCTTCTCCTCTCTGTATCTCTTATAAAGACAGTTGTCACTGGATGGAAGGACCACCAGGATAATCTAGGATCATCTCCTCATTTCAAGATCCTTTATAATTATATCTGCAAAGATTTCTTTTCCAAGTCAGCTCTGAGCGCATGTATCTTTTGTGGGGATGGGGCTGGGGGCACCATTCACCCTACTTCAGTGAAGAAGCACTGAAAATATGAACTTTAGAAATTTAGAACCATGGTGATAAGTCGGTCACACTGGGGACCAAGGGGAAGAGAGTTTTATGTTTTGCAAACTCTAAAAACCTATACAAGCTTTACCACCGTCACTCCTGCCTTTCCCAGTGAATTACCACTGACAACCCTCTAAAATGTTGGAAAGAAAATTAAGCCCTGATTGGGGCATTTTTGATGTGGTTCAGAATCACCTTTTACCATTTGTCATATAAAGAACATACCAAGCTGTGGTTTGCAAGGCTTAGCCTCGGGAACACCCCCCTCCACCCTCACCCTCCCTCGCTCCCTCATTCAGAGCTGTGCTTCCCAGCCCAGGCGGCCCCAGAGTCTCCTACGGCCACTCAGAACTCACCTTGGGGGCCCACCTCCAGAGGTTCGGAGATAATTCGTCTGGGGCGCAGCCTGGGCACCGGGATTTTCTAAATCTTCCCAGCGATTCTGATGTGCAGCCAGAGACGAGAACCACAGCTCCATACGTGAAGATGTGCTTTTCGATTAGCTTTCAATTTGGCTCTGAGCACCCTGTATTTTCATTCATTAGGGCTTTGAAATTACCAATCTTCAAAACATAATTCAACTGAAAACTAGCTTAATGATTGACGCTTCTTGGTGAGAAGCTCTAACTAGAAAATGGTGGCTCCCCACCTCGTCTGGTTTTTTTAAATTATAATAATGAGAGGGCGCTCCTTCAATAGCAAAGACAAATCTTTTGGCAAGTAACAATTTTAGTGTTTCTGTCACCATGGATTTTTTTAGCATTGATTTTGATTTTTTTAAATGTTGCCTTAAAAGATTATTTATTTTGATTACCGAGTTTGGGGGGACACTTTAAATTTTGTGCCAGAGGTGAGAGAGGCTGTCACCCTCCTAGCTCCCACTCAGTAATCATTTTCCTGTGGCCACTACGGCACAGAGCTCAAATCAAAGTGTTAGTGAGGCTGCTCTTGCCCTGACGCTCTAGGGGAGAATCCTCCTTGGCTTCTTCCAGATTCGGGGGGCGGCTGGCTTCCTGGCCTTGTGGCTGCATCCCGGCCATTGCTGCCTCCCTCTTCACTTGGCCCACTCCTCCGTGTCAGTCTTCTCTTTGTGCCTCTTAGAATATTTGCCGTTGCATTCAGGGACCAGTCAGATAGTCCAGGATGGTCTTCTCCTCTCAAACCCTTAATTTAATTACATCATTGAAGTATAGGGTTTTTTTTTTCTTTCAAACTGAGATTATATTCACAGGTGTCAGGCATTAAGAAATGGATGTATCTTTGAGGGGGGCACCACTCAACGTTCTACCATAACCTTCTTTCCTTGTGCTAGGTCACTTTGTCCTTACAATAAAATAATGCCGAGGGAGGATTTTATTTCCCCCACTCAGTAGCTGAAGAGACTGGCACTCACAGAGGTTAAATGAATGCTCCTACGTCACACGGGCTTTGACATCGCTGAACCAGGGCCCCTGATTCCTGACGCTGCGCTCTTTGATCTGTGGAGACCTTATTATCTATTGCTTTCTAATGCTCTAGGGAACCACTTGGGAGATAAACCATTGCTATCCAATCTTACAGAAAGCTGATTCTAGAACCCATAGATTTTATTTTCTGCTCTTCCCACTTTGCAGTGCTTCTTATATTTCCAAGTTTAGCTCCAGCTGTTGTGCTAACATCTTTTATTCTGCTTATAAATTGGTGAACAGATAGCTGAACCCACTTCCTGTTCTAAGCCCACAAATAAAAGCTGTGATCTCTCATGACACAGTAGTTCTGCCATATTAAGCAGTGGAAAGACTGTAATATCTTTTCATCCTAAAGGACAAAGAAGATACAGTGAAATGTATAGTTATCTGACCTGGGACATCTGAGGTCCATATCTCACTAATTGCCTGTTTGATGGGGAAGGCAGCATAGCCTTCCTGGAATATTAACAGAGAGTTTGCCTTTCCCTTGTGGCTTTAATTCTTAAAATGTAAAAGATGCTGTAACCTTTCTGGCCATCTGTGTGGCACGGCAGAGAAGTCCACCTGCCTGCATTGATCACTGAGAAGAAATGGAAATGGCCATGGCTGAAATAGTCCAGGGCAGAAGGGGACAGCCATGCCCTGCATTGCAATAGGGTGCCACGCTTATTTAAATTTAAACTGAGGGCTTCGCTGGATAGCCAGCTCTTTCCAGCCTCAGAAACATGGCATTAGTGAAATGTCAGCTTGCGTTAAGATCACCAGTGGCCTTTTCTGTGCACATTCTTCCATGTTTCTGCACAAAGATAGTGGAGCCCGGCCACGCCTCTGCTCTGGAGATCGATCCGCCTTCATGTCTGATATTACGTTACATCGCCAGGGCAAGGCGGGTGTGAGAGGGGGCACAGGGACCGTGTTTACTCACTGAACCTTGAGGTGGAGCTTTAGGAAGTTGCTAGGTGGCCGTGGGTGGCTGAACTGACTGCAGTGGGGGCCCTTTTTTAGGGTTTGCAGTGATAAGAGCAGATCTCTGAGGAGTTGAATGTCTGCGTGATCTAAAACCAGGGCAGTCAAGCTGAAGAGGATGTGTGCTCTAACCTGTTTGCACTGAATACTCTCCATAAATAATTTACAGCCACGACTGCTAGCTATTATTACAAAAATACCGGATTGCATTTTGACACATGCATCCAGCTTGTAAGTCAATAGATACGTTTCACCTAGTGTGTGCAGACCTGGGAGAAGTCACCCATCCAAGTGTGTTTTCCAACAATGTAATTTAGCACTCTCCAACCAGAGGGAGGAGAGCTTTCTGGGGAAGCCTGCACCCTCAACCACACAACAGACTGTCCTTCTAAGTCTTTATTTTATCATTCTTTAATAGGCTGCTGATTTCTTCCTTCGGCCCTGCATAACATGTTTGTAAATTTCAAGTCGTTGGCATGTAACTAGAGTGAAATTGCTTGGATGAGAACTATTCTTCTGCTTTACTTATTCAAAAGATATCTTCTGGGTACCGCCTGGTGTTTCCTTTGAGATCTACCTGAATCACCAAAAAGCATTTTACTGCTGGTCCATTTTAACCCCCCCATCCTAAGTAGTGTGGCTTTCTTCAGACTGGCATCTTCCTCAAAGACAAGAGTATGGCCCCATGGAGACAAAACCCACGATTTCTTAAATTCTCTTCAGGAAGCAGGACAGCAAGTTCTGTTTTCTGTGGCCTCGAAAATATGTAATAAAGCAGCCCGATAAATATGTAAGAAAGGAACCACATTAGAGCTCCTCATGATGGTTGCTAAAGTTACGTGACTCTTCCAGGTATTTTTTTTAAAAGAGAAAGCCCAAGAACACCATTCAGATATTACCCTGTCTTTATGACCAATCGATAACAGAGTTGCAGGGTCTCCCTTATTCTTTGATGAGGTACATTTATATGCAACGAGGGATTGCATGTATATTTAATAAGAAAGTCCATTATGTGTACACATGGCAGGAGAAAGGGAAAAGAAGATGTTTGTGCTGGTCGTGCTAATGCTATAATAAGAAATGCGTCTAAAAATTATTTGCTACAGATTTAAAAGGATAATCTTGAGTGGAGGAAAGGCAGGTAGGAAATGGTGGTCCTAGACAGAGATGGCTTTTAAATATTCACATGCCAGGAGTACAAAACGTCTGACAGTGATAACATACAATAGAAATATACCCAGAAATAGCAACAGTACCTTTTGTTAAAGGCTTATTTTTCAGTAGCTGTAGTCCTGGGCTGGGGATGAGGAATACACCCCTAAGTTCATCTGAAAGAAGTAATTTTTGATTGTATAACATTTTCAATTACTTTAAATCACCCGGAATAGCTGAATAATGTAATCTATAAACTCTTGCAAAGCTAAAACTTAAAAAAAAATCATTGTTAACAGACACCTTATGATAGCATTCATAGAGTTGTAAGAAATATTTTAAAGTGAAATATGTCTTTACTAAGGTTTGCTTGGACTAACATGCCAATTAAAGAGAACTATGGCATATAGATAATAGAAGACAATGTCTTCAAATTGTTTTAAAAATAAGGTAACACTAACTCCGGGATTGTTATGTTGGTAGGTCTACCTCCAGTTCTTTGGCTTCTTCCTCGTATCTGACATTCGTCCTGACACTCAAGTCCCTAGAGGGACTGCACGGCTTTCGGGGGGCCGCCTGGACTCCCATCACCCCATCCCCGCTTCGGTTTCGCGGCAAATGCGCCTCTCCCGCCCCCCTCCCCGGTTGCCCTTCGCTGCTCTCCTCATGCAGAGCCTCCCAGGCTCTTCGTGGCCTTCGGCCTGACTTGCCTTCTGCCAGTGGGCTCGGCTCGCCTGCAGGCTGCTCTTTCTCCGGGCTTGGGGGGAGTCGGGGTTCACAGAGGATCCCGAACTTCTACAGGCCGCCCCTGGGCCAGTGCGCGAACACTGCCGCCGCCGTATCGTGCCCGCGCCTGGCGCCCTTGCTTGTCACCAGCCCCCTTCCTCGGAATTTCCACGACTGCCCGTTTCACCTTCCCCGTGAGGACTAGCCTGCTAACCTGACCTCACGTCCGTTCCCACCTTGTAGACACAAGTGTTTTAGAGTTAGTCTCGGAGGCTTTCCACCATTACTTCAACGCCAGTTCCTCATTTGTCCCCTAAGATGCAATCTGGACAATTCTGTGATGCTTCAGTGACTCCCTGGGAGGGGGGTGTTCAGACACTAGTGCCTGGTGCTAGCATAGGACGAGTTTCCTCACCAAATTGATACGTTATCAGTTAGAAGGATGGCTCTTTATTCCAGAAGTATACATTTCTTCTCTTTGGGTAGTAAACTTGCATGAAATGAGGGTGATAGCAGGACCCTTCTTTATTTAAGTGCCAATTTGAGATAACAAAAACTTGAGCACTCGTGTATCACTCGGTATTTTGTTGTACATTTTTGGTCCGTGAAACCATGAATGTGAAAACCACTTCCCTAATGCTGGCATCCTCAGAATGTGCTAGAATAACCCTTCTCATGCTGCAGCATTATCACCGGCTCACTGGCTGGTGAGCCGTGCACGGTATTCATTCCAGCATCCGCAGCACCCGGCATGATAAATACTTGAGTGAAGATAGCTGGGAAATAATTTAGCTCTTTCTTGTACCAAGGGTATTAGTCTATTTCCTTTAAGAAGTGGTTCTTGGCCTGAGTTCTGTGGACCCAAAGGCAGGTCCGTGGAAGGCTTCAGAGGACCCGAGAACAAAATTTTATGTGAAAGTTTGCACATGAGTATATATGCACTTATTTTTTTTCCCTGGGGAATGAGTCTATAGCATTTTCAAAGAAGTCATAACTCTCGAAGGTTAATGACCACACTGCAAGAATTATGTCGTTCACCATAGACTCAGGTAACATTTCCTGAATAACTGAGACATGCAAGATTCCACACCGACACGGGAGCTACAGAAATGCATTCGACGAGGCTCTTGTCTTCTAAGAACTCACTCAAGGTCAGCCCGGCCCCATACCAACAGGCGAATTAAAAGTACTAGTGGTAAAGACGGCGCAAAATAAAGACGGCTCTATGTGGGACACAGGGGCTACTGCCTGGTGGTGGGTAGGGCTACCCAGAGGAGGTGACATGTAAGCTGGGCCTTGAAGAATAAACAATTTATGATGCAACAAATGAAAGAGGTGCAAAGGGTATTCCAACTACCCATCTAAGAGTCCAAACTGAGCAAAAGCAAGAGCAAACGCTGCTAAATGCGTGCTTGTTCATCTAAGCCCTCAGTTCCTTTCCTCGCTCCCAGGAGCACCTAACCGAGGGCCAGTCATACTGCATTTCCTTCACGAGACCCGGGTGCCACGGAATAGGGAAAAGGTGTGCCATGACGTAATACCAAATGTGGGTCGTCAGAGTGTAAGGACAACATGAACATTTCTTATGCTCTCCCAAGCTGATTGAAATTAAGAGCTATCCTGTATTTATTCGAGGCCTAGTCCTGCAAATGGCGAGGAAGAGCTCCGTGCTTGGAAAAGGAGGAGAGCATCCAGAAGGACGAAGGCTGCACTGGGCCCCTGAGCCTGGTGTGTGTGGATGCTGCTGTGTCCACGGTGGCCAGCAGCCCATCTGGTGGCTTTGTGCAAAGAAGGGGTGTCTCTTCCTTTGAGTGGACTCCACATTGCGGCGGGGCATGCCACTCCCCAAGCATAGGAGGGCTGGATTCCAGCCCCCACACACCTCCCTGCTGCGTGCCTTCAACCCTCAAGTTCAATGGGTGGGACAGACATGGAACAGCGGTTTATCTGACCTAACTTTACACTGTGTTTAGCTGATCAGTGTTGAACTCACGTTGGGATAGTAAAAAGCTGGAGGAGACCCCTGAATCTTCTCCTGTGCAAAGCATGAAGCAGCAGAGGCAACAGAAAACTCCAAGAATTGCTGCCAAATCTAGAAAGATATTGTCAGGGCTGCGTCTTTAAATCTCACACATTTTTGCAGGCACCGTACTTTGCGATGAGGATGAAGAGCTGAACTCCACACATTTTAGGATATGAGGCTCCAGAGAACAGCAGTTCTAAAAGAGAAAAAAAAAAATCATTTGGTTTGTCCACTGTTTGGAAGGAACATTTCAGGGTTAACAGCGGACTATGGATTTCCAATCAGCACAGCATTCTATGGAATGAAACATGGGACTAGCTGTGCTCATAATGTAATATAGTTGGTTTTCTTCCTAGCATTTCAACTATCTCCTCTAAAGAG
Organism: Ursus maritimus; assembly: GCF_017311325.1. Taxonomy (NCBI): domain Eukaryota; kingdom Metazoa; phylum Chordata; class Mammalia; order Carnivora; family Ursidae; genus Ursus; species Ursus maritimus. The sequence continues at coordinate 51,659,316 of NW_024423344.1, forward strand.
GCTCAGTAAATACAGAGAACTCTAAAGCAGACGTGACTTTGATGAGTGCAATATAGAAAATATATTTAATGTATAATGTATAAAATTTATGTAAACATATAAAATCAGATTAAAAACCAGTTACTTTGTGATTCAGTACTGAACAACTCCATGGAAAGACTATGAGCTTCCCGAAAATACGTCCCTGATTTACTTTATGTGGGTCCTTCCATTTTCTTGCGGTCGAAGGTCAAAATCTCTGGGAAGATAGTGTGCTAACTTAAGCCGCGCTGCTGTCTCGAGAAGTCACCCCAAACTGCTCCTGTGACGCCAGGATGCAGGGTCTTCATACCGGCAGTTCTTCACCTTGTTCTTGTAATCCACTGTTAACACAGATCAGTTTACTGTGTGTTTATTTGCCACCCTAGAAGACACAGTGTTCCCAGCTTAGAGAATGGGAAGAAGGCCTAAATCAGTATATTTCAAAAGGAAAAGAAAATGAGGCTCAGGAGTCTAGTGTCCCTAGACAGGCTGAACACTCCCTGAGTGCACGGTCTTGAACTTGTACCCAAACAGTAAGTGCTCAATTAGTCTTTGCTGAATGACTGTCTTGGAAGAAGAGAGGGAAAGCCCTGGAGAGCATGAATGACTTTTGTATATCCTAAAGAATTTTCCTGGCCCATCTAGAAGACAATCAAAGTTTTCATATGTTAGGTTTAATATATATATATATTAAGAGCTGTCCTGTATTTATTTAATATATATATATATTAAACCTAACATATATATATATATCATGATTCCTTTTTCTATTTTTAAATGGGTCATAAGTGACTAGAGCTAGAAATCAGAAGGCTTGTTCTCAAATAGGTCTTAACCCAGGGTTGCATATTGTATTCACGGCATCTCTGAAGTTCATGGGTGAATCAGTAACCATGCCTGCCGAAAAAATGCTGAATGAATGAATGAATTAAAAAAAAAAAAGCTCTAGAGCAGGAACGAGATTCTCCTGTGATGTTTATTAAGCTCTCAGCACATCTTGGTTTTCAATATTGGAGGGTAATCGAGTAACCCGTTTTTCCTTATCTGTGAGCACCCATCCTCCTCTTACTCCCAGATAATGCGCCTAATTCAGCACATCTAGCCGCTTTGACCCACGAACTCATTCCTGTTTGTATGCTCAGCCTTAGCACAGGTAGCAAACTGCTTTCCACGAAACCAGCGAGCTCGGAGACCCACCAGACTGACCACGTAAGTCCCTGAGTGTTTGTATTCAGTGTTGCATCTCCCTTTCCCTTTCCATCTCATCTTCACTTCCACTTTTCAGTCTCGGTAGGTGAGCAGTGAGCAGCACTCTGAAATAAGTAGAAAATCCTTCAGGTTCCGCGATTCTCTGTGGGCGGCACGAGAGGACTGTGTTGCTGGACGCAGCCCACACGTAATTGCTGCCGAACGTGGGGCCGCAGACGTGGCCTTGGACATCCGTAGGCGGGGGTGATGGATAGCTACTCCAGCCGGGCGCTCGCTCATCCGTCTCCGTAGGAAAACGACACTGATCGCGCGGGGTGCAGCTGACATCAGCAGAAATGACCACAAGACGCCAATGAAAGGGCAGCAGAAAAGGGGAATAGGTCTTTACTCTGCTCTCAGAGGCCTTTTGTGAATGAGGGCAGTTCTCGTCACTTTGGTCCAGACGCTTCGCAGATCTTTGAGTGCAAAGGAGATGGCCCCTCTCTAGGGGTAGGCAGCCATAAACGTTTAGCAGAGCCGGTAGATCAAGAATACTGATTATCTAACTTTCCTCACATTCGGAAAGATGGAAATTTAAACTGAGGCAAACCATACCCACACCAATCCGTCAGATGCTTGGATCTATTCTATGGATTGGAACATCATTACTGGAAAAGCTTCCACTGTGCCTATAGCAAAGCCAATGAAAGTGACACAGTTCTTAACCTCTGGAACACAAAACCTTGATATAATTTTGCTTTGAACATAAAATTAAAGTACAAATGTGGTAACAATCTCAGGTAATGTATATGATTTCCAAGAGTAACTTTGTAGATAATGGCTTATCTCAAAAATGTGATTCTATGATGAGTGGCATTCTATACAAGGGTGATAACATTAAGCAAACAGGATCTTGTAGTGCCAAAAATCATCTATTAATGGTAAAAATAATATCAACATTACCTATTATTACATATTATTGCAATAAGTTGAATAGTGTCCCCTAAAATATATGTCCACCTGGAACCTCAGAATGTGACCTCATTTGGAATACGGATCTTGTGATGTAATTAATATGAAGATCTTGAGATGAGATCATCCTGGATTTAGATGGGTCCTAAATATCTCATATATTTACAAATATGTTTATTTTAAAGGAATTGGTTCATGAGATCATGGGGGCTGGCAAGTCCAAAGTCCATAGGCCAAGGCATCAGGCTGAAGATCCAGATAGGAGTTGATACTGCAGTCTTGAATCCAAAGGCTAGAAGCTCAGGAGAATTTCTGTGCTGCATTCTGGAGGTCAAATTCCTTCTTCTCCAGGAAACCTCAGTCTTGGCTCCTAGGGCCTTCAACTGATTGGATGAGGCCCACCTTTATTATGGAGGATCACCAGCTTTCTTTCTTTTTTTTTAAGTCAACCAACTGTAAATTTTAATCACATCTAAAAAAAAAAAAGAAGAAGAAGAAGGAGATGATGATGATGAAGAACCCTTCATAGTGACATCTGCACTAGTGTTTGACCAAACAACCGGTCACCATAGTCTAGCCAAGCTGGCACATAAAATTCACTATTGCAGATGTCTAACAGACATCTCAAACTTAACAGAACCCCTCTCAGTCCTCCAAAACAAGCTTTGCCTCTACACTTCCACGTATCTGTTGTTCAGGCTGAAAAGAAATATTCAAGTCATCTTAGATTTCATTCTTCCTTCAATATAATACATATTCAATCTACCAGCAAGTCTACTATCTGTAAGATATTGCAAATCTGACTTCTGCTCACTAAACTTCTCTCTACTGTATTAGACAAATCTTCTCCCACCTGGATTTCTACAGTAGCCTTCTAACTAATCCCTTATGATCCATTATTGTCACAGAGGCCAGCAATATATATCAATTATAAATGCCATTTATACATGTACATAGATAGGTGTACAGATAGATGGGTAAATAGATAAGATAGATAGATCAGATCCCCTCCAAGTATAAGATCTTACATTGGTGTTCCATTGCTATCAGAATAATGCCCATCTTCTTCACCCTGGCCTACCAGGCCCTACATGATCTAACTTCTGCCTACTTTTCAAACTCAGTTTATACAATGCTCTCTTCCAACCTGGTTGCCCATGACTTTGGTCTCCCGTTCTCTTATTTTATTTCCTGCGCCTGCTCTTCAGTCTTTATACTTACTCTTCCCTGTGCCTGGAATGCTTTTTCCTCAAATATTCTTGTGATTTCTGTGTAAAATTTTTGCTTATTCCTTTGATAGAATAGTTATCAAACATCACAAAGACAGCATGGTACTGGCACAAAAACAGACACATAGACCAATGGAACAGAATAGAGAGCCCAGAAATGGACCCTCGGCTCTTTGGGCAACTAATATTTGATAAAGCAGGAAAAAACATCCGGTGGGAAAAAGACAGTCTCTTCAATAAATGGTGCTGGGAAAATTGGACAGCTACATGCAAGAGAATGAAACTTGACCACTATCTCACACCATACACAAAAATAAACTCCAAATGGATGAAAGACCTCGATGTGAGACAGGAATCCATCAAAATTCTAGAGGAGAACATAGGCAACAACCTCTACGACATCGGCCAAAGCAACCTTTTTCATGACACATCCCCAAAGGCAAGAGAAACAAAAGATAAAATGAATTTATGGGACTTCATCAAGATTAAAAGTTTCTGCACAGCCAAGGAAACAGTCAGAAAAACTAAGAGGCAGCCCACGGAATGGGAGAATATATTTGCAAATGACACTACAGATAAAGGACTGGTATCCAAGATCTACAAAGAACTTCTCAAACTCAATACACGAGAAACAAATAAACAAATCAAAAAATGGGCAGAAGATATGAACAGACACTTTTCCAATGAAGACATACAAATGGCTAACAGACACATGAAAAAATGTTCAAAATCATTAGCCATCAAGGAAATTCAAATCAAAACCACACTGAGATACCACCTTACGCCAGTTAGAATGGCAAAAATAGACAAGGCAAGAAACAACAATTGTTGGAGAGGATGTGGAGAAAGGGGATCCCTCCTACATTGTTGGTGGGAATGCAAGTTGGTACAGCCACTCTGGAAAACAGTGTGGAGGTCCCTTAAAAAGTTAAAAATTGAGCTACCCTATGATCCAGCCATTGCACTACTGGGTATTTACCCCAAAGATACAGACGTAGTGAAGAGAAGGGCCATATGCGCCCCAATGTTCATAGCAGCAATGTCCACAATAGCTAAATCGTGGAAGGAGCCGAGATGCCCTTCAACAGATGACTGGATTAAGAAGTTGTGGTCCATATATACAATGGAATATTACTCAGCTATCAGAAAGAACGAGTTCTCAACATTTGCTACAACATGGACGGCACTGGAGGAGATAATGCTAAGTGAAATAAGTCAAGCAGAGAAAGACAACTATCATATGATTTCTCTCATCTATGGAACATAAGAACTAGGATGATCAGTAGGGGAAGAAAGGGATAAAGAAAGGGGGGGTAATCAGAAGGGGGAATGAAACATGAGAGACTATGGACTATGAGAAACAAACTGAGGACTTCAGAGGGGAGGGGGGTGGGGGAATGGGATAGACCGGTGATGGGTAGTAAAGAGGGCACGTATTGCATGGTGCACTGGGTGTTATACAGAACTAATGAATCATTGAGCCTTACATTGGAAACCGGGGATGTACTGTATGGTGACTAACATAATATAATAAAAAATCATTAAAAAAAAAAAAAAAGAATAGTTATCAAACAAACTTCTTACCAGAACAAGCACAAAAAGCCATGGGGGGAGAAAACGATAATTGATGTAATAAGAAGGCAACCAAGGCAGCCAGGATTTTAGGAGACAAGACCTCAGGGAGCAGGAAAATGTGTCTTAGTCTGCTCTGGCTCCCATAACAAAATACTACAGACAGAGTGTCTTCAACAACAGAAATTTGTTTCTCACAGTTCTGGAGGCTGGGAAGTCCAAGATCAAGGTATGGGCCAGTTTGGTTCCTGGCAGCACTTTCTTTCTGGCTCACAGATAGCCACCTTCTCCCTGTGTCCTCACATGGTGGAAAGACTGGGTGGGGAGGAAGAGAAAGATTTATCTTCCTGTAAGGCCACGAATCCCATCAGAATAGGGGCCCATCCTTATGACATTGTTTAATGTTGCTGACATCCTGAAAGTCCTTCAAATACGGTCGCTTTGGGGGTTAGAGCTTCTGTACATGACTTTGGAGAGGGCACAGTTCAGACCATAGCAGAGGGCAGTATCTTCTGACGCTTGAGTCACTTTCGCCTTGAGACGTTGGTTGCTTTCTGGCACTGCTGCAAAGCTGTCGCCCTGTTCTACAAAATCCTGATGATGGTCTTGATGTTCTATCCGGATGTATTTCCTCACTTCACTGGAGCACGTGGCCCAGTATTTTACTAAGAAAGCCCTGTTACATCTAAAATCATCTTCAGGTTACTCTCAGACGTGATTGGTTTGAAGATTTCTAATTTGAGAATCATTTTCCATCAAAATCTTGAAAGCGTCATTCTTTGGTCTATTAGCTTCCTATGTTGCTATGGAGAAGTCTGACGCAGCATTGTTCTCGATCCTCTCTGTCTCCCTGTCTCTCTGTCTCCCCGTCTCTCTGTCTCCCTGTCCCTCTGTCTCCCTGTCTCTCTCCCCCACTACTTGAAATATCACTCTTTATTCCAGGGTTCTAAAGTTCCATAGTGCTGGGCTGAGGTTAGGTGTGGTTGTGGATTTTCTTTCTCACTTTTTGTGTTGGAGAATTGGTAGCCTCTTTCAATTTGGGAACTCATATTTAACAGTTTGGGGAAAATGTTTTCTTTACTATTTATTTGATAGTTTCTTTTCCTCTGTGTTTTTTATTTTGCTTATTCTGGACCTCCTATAGATAGCCTGTTACTACTCCTCTAATTTTCTTAGCTATTTTCTCATAGTTTTGATATATTTGCCTTTTTTAGACACTGAGTGACCACCCTGCATTTATCTTCTAACACTTGTGGTCCATTTGCCACTTGGGCTATTTGATTTTTGATTTCCATGAGCGCTTTATTGTTGTTGTTGTTTTTCATTTAAATTCAATTAGCCAACATATAGGACATCATTAGTTTCCGATGTAGTGTTCAGTAATTCATCAGTTGTGTATAACAGCCAGTGCTCATCACATTATGTGCCCTCCTTAATGCCCATCACCCAATTACCCCATCCCCCCAGCAACCTCCCTTCCACCAACCCACGGTTTGTTACCTGTGGTTAAGAATCTCTCGTGGCTTTTCTCGCTCTCTGATGACTTCCCATTCAGTTTTCCCTCCCTTCCCCTATGATATTCTGCACTGTTTCTTGTATTCCACATATGAGTGAAACGATATCATAATTGTCTTTCTCTGATTGATTTATTTCACTCAGCATAATACTTTCCAGTTCTATCCATGTCGATGTAAATAGTGAAGTATGAGTCCTTTCTGATGGCTGAGTAATATTCCATTGTATGTATGTATCACATCTTCTTTATCCATTCTTCTGTCACTGGACATCTTGGCTCTTTCCACAGTTTGGCTATTGTGGACATTGCTGCTATAAACTTTGGGGTGCAGGTGCCCCTTCGGATTAATACATTTGATTCTTTGGGGTAAATACCTGGTAGTGCAATTGCTGGGTCGTAGGGTAGCTCTATTTTTAACTTCTTGAGGAACCTCCATACTGTTTTCCAGAGTGGCTACACCAGCTTGCATTCCCACCAACAGTGTAGGAGGGTTCCCCTTTCCCTACATCCTTGCCAACATCTGTTGTTTCCTGACTTGTTAATTTTAGCCATTCTGACTGGTGTGAGGTGGTATCTCATTGTGGTTTTGATTTGTATTTTCCTGATGCTGAGTGATGCTGAGTTATGTTGAGCATTTTTTCATGCGTCTGTTGGCCATTTGGATGTCTTTTTTGGAGAAATGTCTGTTCATGTCTTCTGCCCATTTCTTAACTGGATTATTTGTTTTTTGGGTGTTGAGTTCGGTAAGTTCATTATAGATCTTGGATACTAGCCCTTTATCTGATATGCCATTTGCAAATATCTTCTCCCATTCCGTGGTTTGCCTTTTAGTTTTTGTTTTGCTGTGCAGAAGCTTTTTATCTTGCTGAAGTCCTAATAGTTCATTTTTGCTTTTGTTTCCTTTGCCTTTGGAGACTGTGTCTAGCAAGAAGTTTCTGCGGCCGAGTTCTAGGGGTTGCTGCCTATGTTCTCCTCTAGGATTTTGATGGATTCCTGTCTCACAGTTAGGCCTTTCATCCATTTTGAGTTTATCTTTGTGTATGGTGTAAGAAAATGGCCCAGTTTCATTCTTCTACATGTGGCTGTCCAATTTTCCCAGCACCATTTATTGAAGAGACTGTCCTTTTTCTACTGGATATTGTTTCCTGCTTTGTTGAAGATTAGTTGACCATAGAGTTGAGAGTCCATTTCTGGGTTCTCTATTCTGTTCCATTGATCTATGAGTCTGTTTTTGTGCCAGTACCATGCTGTCTGGATGATGACAGCTTTGTCATAGAGCTTGAAGTCCAGAATTGTGATGCTTCCAGCTTTGGTTTTCTTTTTCAACATTCCTCTGGCTATTCAGGGTCTTTTGTGGTTCCAAGCTCTTTGTTGTTATCTAGGAGTTTTACTTCATGGGCACAATATGTTCTTATCTTCGTGACGACATTAACTGAAGTTTCTTCTTATCTTGATAGGCATTGCCCAGATTTCTTTGTTCTGTTTATTTGTTATGTTGTCTTTCTTCATTTTTTGTGTTTTCCTTTTTGGGGGAGTTTCTTAGTAGCTCTGGGAGGACTACAGAGCTGATTGGAAGCTCTGCCTGCATGAGTGAGTCTGGTCAATGTCACCCTAGGGGGACAAGACAGTAACTTGACTTTCTCAGGCAGAGCGTTCCCACAGTCAGTATCTGGAAGTACTGTCTTTGTGGAATTTTAAGCTGTCCAGGAAAAACCTAAGAATGAGGGGTAGAGGGCAGAAAACAGTGTGTGCCTGACTGCAGAGGTTTTGGAAACTGGCCTGGGGAAGAGTGGAGAGACAGTGAATTCCATCCTCTGTTGCATGGAATTCTATTTTTCCTCTCCAACCCCCAGCCTCACTCTACCCATATCTGGGCCCCAAGTCTGTTTTGTTCAGTGACTCAACTTGCAGTTTGTGTCTTGGGATGGTGAAGAGAAGTAGGGACTCCGTTCCCAGGGGCAGGGTGGTGACCCAGGGCAGCACCTCTTCTGTCCATAGGCTTTCAATCAACTTTGATTTTTTTTTTTCTTCTGTCTCACCCCTCCACTTCCCTAAGACTTGGTATCCCCAGGGCATGTTCCATGGGTTATGTTGGTTTGTTTCCTTTCTATTCCTCTTTCTACTCCATTCCCTTCTATTCTATTCTCTATTTAAAAAATCTCTCCTAGCCACTAATCATGGATTTTTAAAAGGTTTTCTTGTAAGCCCTGCATGCACTTTGGATATTTGCCTCTTTTTATCTTTCATCATCTCTTGAAGTCTCTTGTCCTCCACCGCCTCTTTTCCCATTCTCTTTGTCTTTGTGGCTCGGTGCCTTCTTAAAATGCTATTACTGTCATGTTAGGTCTGTTCTACAAAGGACAGAAAATAAGACTGTATCGTCAACCCGTCATTTCTCCCATTCACTACTTCCTTATAATATCTGTGAAACGTTGAGAGGCATCCAGGTTCAAAGGAAAGACCTTGAGTTCAGGGTTAAGCCTACCTGTTTCAAACTCCAGCTTTGGTCCTTGGTGAGGGTGTGACTTTTGTCCCTCACTCAACTCTCCTGCCAAGTCCAGCAGAGGTGCCTAGGAAAACATAGACTGAAAAGCATCCATCAAATTGGTAACTAGAAGGTCACTGGTGACCTTTCCCAGAGTAGTTTCCATAGAGTGGTAAGTGCAGAAGCCAGGCTGCCCTGGGATTGATCCATTAATTATGCTTCCGTCTGCCGTGCAAGGCTCCTCCAGCACAGTTTCTAGCAAAGCTGTGAGTTACCTGCACCTTTTGGTCTCTGCTTCCTTTGCCAGCTGCTTTAGCGCTTTAAATGTGCTGCTGCGTGTATGCATGCTTTTCCTTCAAGGCTCGTATAAGCCAGCTGTTGCAACAAGCTTCAAATGCTCCCTGCGAACTGGCAGGAGTCTGAATGCCCTCGGAGCTCCGAAGGGACCAGGTACAAGCAGTGCAGCAGGAAAATTGCTTTGGGAAGGCAATGTCGAAGAGAAGGTCTGAGGAAGCAGCATCCCAGCATAGAAAAAAAATATGGCCCCTTGCCAGTAATATACTTGGAGAAAAAATACGGCAGCAAGAGAGAAGAGGAAGAAGCCTCTCTTAGTGTGGTTGTTGTTGTTGTTGTTGTTGTTGTTGTTGTTGTTGTTGTTTTTGGCATGCTAGGCTGGCCAGCGTGATGCGGGTAGCATGAGTCTTCCTTCAGAACTCTAACCCTGGTGGGGAAGCTCACCGTGAGAGCTGCGCGGCCACTGGAAGGCAGAAATGAGTAAAGGGGATCAGATCACTTTGGATCGCCTGCCACTCTCCCGTGCGGGCAGCCTCTTCCCGGGCAGGGGGTGTGCGCCGACCTTCGGAGAAAGAAATTCTGTAAGGGATCATTTCCGGAAGGCTTCGACTGCGAAGTTTTACCAACAGTCCCAGAGCAACTTCCCGGGCCCTAAGTTCTAGGCAGTGTTTTGTTACCTCAATTGCAATGTTGTTTGTTTGTTTGGTGATTTTACTGCACAGCCCATTTCCATAAACTGCTGCCCAGCTGCACACGCTGGTGGAAAACGCGCTGAAACAAAATGCCATTACTTATTCCGTACAGAGAAGAATTTAAAATTCTGGAGACTGGGGAATATTAAAATGAGAAGCTAAAAAAAATACTTTTTAAGCCTAGAGGTTCAATGCCAATTTTGGGATCTTTGTACCTGAGGAACCGTTCTTAAAAATCTTTTTTTCTTACAGAGCAAGGACTCGTATATAGTGTGATCTCCTTGAAGTTTATTCTACTGACTTTTAAAAATAATTCTTAATATTGCTTATACAATTCTCCTCAAATGTGCTCATTTTCATCATCAGTCAGCATTTTATTATATTATAATCCTTAATTGATTGACGTTTAATCACAGTCTTTGTATTTTACTATCCCTTGTCTCATAAGAGGCAATTTTCTCTTTACTGTAGTTTAACAGCTGATGAAAAAGATTTAAGGAAACCTATAAACTTAAGATTGGTTAATGGTCCCTTATAAAAGAATATTACACTTCTAGGATCCATTGCACAGATGTGATACTCAATTGTAGAAATGTGCATGGGGTTTATTAAATTACAGCACAAATCTTCAGTCTTCTGAGTTATTGTCCATGTTGGTATTGTTAGGCAAATGGGGAGACACATTATTGCTTCCAGTTGTTCACATTACTGTGGTGTCATGCCGGCGGAGACAGCTGGCCCAGCGCCGTGGGCAGACACAGAGCCACAGCGGCTACCCGCAACTAGGCCCGGGTGAAGGGCCAGCTCGCTGAGTCAGTGCGGGGGGCTTCTCCAAGGTGTCCAGGACAGGGGCGATAAAGACGCACCCCAAGCTGGCTTCGGGGAGTGAGGGAGCAAGGGAGTGGGCGGAGGGAGGAGGAGGGTGACGGTACTTTATACATAAAATGATCTTTCCGGATTGTTTCTGGATTTTAAGACTTCGTGGACACCCTGAGTACCTTGGAGAATTGATTGCTTAAAAACAGCCTCTGGACATCTTTAATGACGGGCCCTTAGCTCTGCTTGTTGTCGGGCTTTTTGTTTATTTTTTTACCCAAGTTATGGTGTTGTTGGGTTTTGTTTCGTTTTGGTTTGCTTTTGGCGCTTGTGGATGGGCTGTAGTTGAATATAAGGGAAGATACCATGGCCGGTGGGAGCACCTTGGGCTTTGGGGTCTGAAATCCCTTTCTCACCACTTGATTATCTCCGTGGTATTGGGCGGCATATATAACTTCCCAGGGCCTCGTTTTTCTCCTCTGAGATGTGGATAATGAGATCTGTCCTTCAGGGATTCGCAGGAATGGACCTAAGTGCCTAGCACAGTGTGTTGCATTAAGTTCACTGATAGCTATTTTATAAATGTTGGAGTGACAATTTTTAGATAAAACAAGTTCATTACAGTTCATTACATAGAGATTTGAGTGAGGAATTCTCCCACCCGCATCATTAAAATATCCTATCTCAGAGTTCCACCCGAAGACAGAAGAAGTTGGCGGCAAATGATCAGGTTCTCGAGTCACCCGATGGGTTAAGTGTATATGATCTCTGGCAAGTTTAAATTTCCTTCAAGCCTCGTCTTCTCATCTCTAGATGGGAATATGATGCTACTTGTCTAATAAGATTGTTCTGAAAACTCAACAAGTTCATGTAAGTGTATGACATAGCCAGGGCGCACCAAACAATAAGCGTTAATAAACATTAGCTACTCTTCCTGTGATGATGAATGCCAGTTTATGAATCTGATTCCGGAAAGGAGATGTCTAAACTTTGCTTCTTTACGTTTATGTTTCTTGTTAATTTATATTGTCTACAGCCTATTTCTATTGAACATCTCTCTAGATGCCCTCTGCTTAGTCTATTCTTCGGTTGGCCTGAACATTTTAGCTAGTTTTAGAAAGAAAAAATGAGGCAATGATTATTGTTATCTAATAAATACTCATTCATTCGATATTTATTAACTGAATAACTGCTATATTCTAGAAACAAGACAGGGTTCTCAGCACACAAAGATGAATATGACAAAACCCCTTCCCTCAAGGAATATATGGTCCAGTAGGGAGAGATGTAAATACGTAAAGGTGCAAAATATCATCGCCATGAAAGATGCTTCTATGAGAAACAATAGGGTCTAAGAATGAACTTCAAATCCACATGGGCTGGGGTAGGCAAACAGGAAATTCATGTATTCAATCACTACTTATTAAGTGCCTACTATGTGCTAGACACTAGAGCGAAGAAAAACCTCCTTCCGGGAGGGTCTTGGTTCTCACCATTCCATTGAAATATTCTGAGTATGGTCCCTCTTTGGTATCTCCTTGCCCAAGGTAACGGGGAACATGCAGCTGATAAAACTGAGCACTCCGCCCTTTGGGGACCTTCCTTTTCTAGAATGCCCTTACCTGGTGGGTAGTAGTTTTCAGTTTCTCTGAAGCCTCCTGGGCACCCGCCCCCCTCTAAATGACTGAGGACGGCAGCACGCCGCTTCACGCTATTTGAAATCATCAGTGCCTGTACTGGTTTACTTGGTTAGTACTTCCTTTACCTCGTACTTAGAATATTGCTTGCATATAACAGCCAATAAATATTGGTTGAATTTATTTAAAAAAGAGAGAGAGCTCGCTGTTAGAGAAGTCAGTTACATATATAGATAATTATAATACAATAATTGCAGTAAATTGCAGCTACTCAGGGAAACGTTTCCGGAGCTGAGGCTTGCACTAAATGGCGAAATAGAGGCTCAAGTGTGAAGCTGTGTAAGGATTTGCGTCCAAGGGAGCACGAGGGAAGCACGAACCAGCACGGCCCAGGAGGGAACGTGCAGGAAGGTAGGGGTGGCAGCCACATGGGCCACATCCCTTCCTATGTGAAATTTGTATTTTAGTCTTGGAGCCTTCTCGAATCTATTCTATCCATCTCCATCGACATAAAGTGTAGATGGCATCCCGAGAAGCTAGCGGGCGCGTCTGGAGAAGCACTCGGAGCTGAGCGCGTGGAACTCTCCCAGGCCAGTCTGGATTCCCACGCGCCCAGCCCACGAGCTGCCTTCCGCTCTCCCTTCTCCTCCGCAGCCAGACGCGGTGCCGGCACAGACCGCTGCGCATCCCGCTCCTCCTTTCCATTGCCAGCAAGCATTTCACCTCTAAACCGCCATCTGTGTTTGTGATTTAAGGATGAGGAACTAAAAAGAAAGAGGGAGAAACAACTTGGCCTCGCTAGTCATTTTGTTTGAAAGATCCATCCGTTCCCTATGAGAAATTTTCTGGGATGGGAACCAAAGTAACTGCCATCCAAAAGCAGCGTCTCCACTACGGGCTCTAACGGTGACGCTCCATTAGCTGTCAGCAGTAATCACACTTACATCCTCTTTCCAGGCCTCCAGCTATGAGGGGACGCCGTTACACTGTCCCGGTCTAGTCGCAAAGCGCTCGACGACAAACACGCGGGCAGACCAAGCTGAGCTTGTCCCTGGCGCGGGGGTCTCTCCAGCAGGCGTTCACTACCTCACCTGTGCAGCACTTGGCACAGCCGTCGGGACCCAGACTTGGGCACCCCCGTGAGGAATGCGTGTCACCTAGATCTGAGCTACGACCTCCCCCCCAGCCCCAGGACAGCGAGCGCTGGAGATGCAGGCGCCTCCCCATCAGCTAGTGGCAGGAGGATCGGCTCCCCGCGCCGGTTCAGGAAGCGAGCCGGGGTTCTGAAGGAAGGCTACCCTGCCCTCGCCTTTTAAAGGAATGCGCTGGTTTGGAAAACACACAGACACAAGCACACGAGGTTAGATTCTGATGCTTTTTGCTTCTCGCCTTTAAATATTTCAGTGACCTAGCAAAGTATTCATTCATAATGAACCCCCTCAAGGAAGCACAGAGAAGCTCAGAACATATTGGGTTAACTCTTTTTCCTCAGGCTTTTGATTTATGGAATGTATCTCCACTCGTCATTTTCCAACGAGAGTGGCTACGGCTTTACACTGAGCCTGGAGCATTAACTCCTTATTAAAAAGGACTTTCAGGTGCCCCTGGGCTCAAAGAGGGCCTCGGGCCAGGGTAATTAAAACATAGCCTTCAACAACATGGCCATATAATATGGGTCCCCACGATGAGAGATTATCAATTTATTTTAATTACAGAAGAAAGGTGCACACGTCTAAGATAATAAATTGCCTCAGACCCCACATTTCATGGAAAGGATGACTGTCAAAGGGGTTGATTTTCATCTCAAAAACTCCTCTTCGTTCTTCAATACCCTTTCCTATTGGCAGTGAAACAGGTCTTATTTGTGGAGATTCCCAAGACAGAGTTGGTCAACTTTCCTTTTTGAGTCCTACTAAATTCTGTTTCTAGGTTTTTTTTGCAACTATTACCAACCACATAGAAATTGTCTCCCTGGCCCTCCGAAGATGCTCTTTCCCACTTGTTCCGAAAGAGTCAACACTTCTGGTCCTTCTTGCGTGTCTCATCTTTGTTTTTTTTTTTTTTTTT
>NW_024423344.1:51676385-51834514 GCF_017311325.1 Ursus maritimus
TTTTTTTTTTTTTTTTTAATGATTTTTTATTATATTATGTTAGTCACCATACAGTACATCCCCGGTTTCCGATGTAAGGCTCGATGATTCATTAGTTGTGTATAACACCCAGTGCACCATGCAATACGTGCCCTCCTTACTACCCATCACCAGTCTATCCCATTCCCCCACCCCCCTCCCCTCTGAAGTCCTCAGTTTGTTTCTCATAGTCCATAGTCTCTCATGTTTCATTCCCCTTTCTGATTACCCCCCCTTTCTTTATCCCTTTCTTCCCCTACCGATCATCCTAGTTCTTATGTTCCATAGATGAGAGAAATCATATGATGGTTGTCTTTCTCTGCTTGACTTATTTCATAGCATTATCTCCTCAGTGCTGTCCATGTTGTAGCAAATGTTGAGAACTCATTCTTTCTGATAGCTGAGTAATATTCCATTGTATATATGGACCACAACTTAATCCAGTCATCTTGAAGGGCATCTGGCTCCTTCCACAATTTAGCTATTGTGGACATTGCTGCTATGAACATTGGGGTGCATATGGCCCTTCTCTTCACCTTACGTCTGTATCTTTGGGGTAAATACCTCGGTAGTGCAATGGCTGGATCATAGGGTAGCTCAATTTTTAACATTTTAGGGACCTCCACACTGTTTTCCAGAGTGGCTGTACCACCCATTCCCACCAACAATGTAGGAGGGATCCCCTTTCTCCACATCCTCTCCAACAATTGTTGTTTTCTTGCCTTTTCTATTTTTGCCATTCTAACTGGTGTAAGGTGGTATCTCAGTGTGGTTTTGATTTGTAATTTCCTTGATGGCTAATAGATTTGAACATTTTTCATGTGTCTGTTGAGCCATTTGTATGTCTTCATTGGAAAAGTGTCTGTTCATATCTTCTGCCCATTTTTTGATTTGTTTATTTGTTTCTCGTTATTGAGTTTGAGAAGTTCTTTGTAGATCTTGGATACCAGTCCTTTATCTGTAGTGTCATTTTGCAAATATATTCTCCCATTCCATGGGCTGCCTCTTAGTTTTTCTGACTGTTTCCTTGGCTGTGCAGAACTTTTAATCTTGATGAAGTCCCATAAATTCATTTTATCTTTTGTTTCTCTTGCCTTTGGGGATGTGTCATGAAAAGTTGCTTTGGCCGATGATCGTAGAGGTTGTTGCCTATTTTCTCCTCTAGAATTTTGATGGATTCCTGTCTCACATCGGGGTCTTTCATCCATTTGGAGTTTATTTTTGTGTATGGTGTGAGATAGTGGTCAAGTTTCATTCTCTTGCATGTAGCTGTCCAATTATCCCAGCACCATTTATTGAAGAGACTGTCTTTTTCCCACCGGATGTTTTTCCTGCTTTATCAAATATTAGTTGCCCAAAGAGCTGAGGTCCATTTCTGGGCTCTCTATTCTGTTCCATTGGTCTATGTGTCTGTTTTGTGCCAGTACCATGCTGTCTTTGTGATCACAGCTTTGTAGTATAGCTCGAAATCTGGCATTGTGATGCCCCCAGCTTTTTGTTTTCCTTTTCAACAGCTCCTTGGATTCGGGGCCTTTCTCGTTTCCATACAAATCTAAGGACTGTTTGTTCCAGTTCTTTGAAAAATGTCCTTGGTATTTTGATCGGGATAGCATTGAAAGTGTAGATTGCTCTGGGTAGCATGGACATTTTAACTATGTTAATTCTTCCGATCCATGAGCATGGATATCTTTCCATCTTTTTATTCTTCCTCAATGTCTTTCAAGAGTGATTTATAGTTTCTAGAATATAGGTCCTTTACGTCTCTGGTTAAGTTAATTCCAAGGTAAGCTATGGTTTTGTTGCTATTGTAAATGGGATGGATTCCTAATTTCTCTTTCTTGGTCTCGTTATTGGTGTATAGAAATGCAACTGATTTCTGAGCATTTATTTTGTATCCTGCCACGTTACTGAATTGCTCTATAACTTCTAATAGTTTGGGAGTGGCTTCTTTTGGGTTTTCCATATAGAGTATCATGTCATCTGCAGAGAGACATTTTGACTTCTTCTTTCCAATTTGAATACCTTTGATCCCTTTTTGTTGTCTGATTGCTGTTGCAAGGACTTCTAGTACTATGTTGAATAATAGTGGCGAGTGGGCATCCTTGTCGAGTTCTGATCTAAGGGAAAGGCTTCCAGCTTTTCCCCATTGAAATATGTTTCGTAGGCTTTTCATAGATGGCTTTATATGAATTGAGAAATGTACCTTCTATTCCTCTACACTCTGAAGGGTTTTAATCAGGAAAGGATGCTGTATTTTGTCAAATGCTTTTCGGACATCGATTGAGAGGATCATATGGTTCCTGAGTCTTTTCTTGTTGATATGATGTATCACGCTGATTGATTTGCGAATATTGAACCACGCTTGCATCCCAGGTATGTCCCACTTGATCGTGATGGATAATCCTTTTAATGTACTGTTGGATTCTTTGCAGAAGTATCTTGTTGAGGATTTTGGCATCCATATTCATTAGGAAATCGGTCTGTAATTCTCCTTTTTGAGGGGTCTTTGCCTGGTTGGGGATCAAGGTAATATTGGCCCTCATAGAATGAGTTTGTAGCTTTCCTTCTGTTTCTATTTTTGAAATAGCTTTTAGGAGAATAGTATTATTTCTTCTTTGAATGTTTGGTAGAATTCCCAGGAAAACCGTCCGGGCCTGGAGTTTTGTTATTTGGAAGGTTGTTTATCACTGACTCAATTTCTTCATAATTAATTGGCCTGTTTAAGAATCAATTTCTTCCTGTTTAAATCTTGGTAGTTTATAGGTTTCCGGGAAGGATTCCATCTCTTCTAGATTGCTTAGTTTATTGGCATATAGCTGTTGATAAAAATTTCTAATATCCTTCCAATTTCAATGGTGCTCGTCGCTCTCCTTTTCATTCATAATTTTAATAATCTGGGTCCTTTCTCTTTTCTTTTGGATAAGTCTTGCCAGTGGTCTGTCAATTTTATTGATTCTCTCAAAGAACCAGCTTCTAGTCCTGTTGATCTGCTCTACTGTACTTCTAGTTCTGCTTGATTGATTTCAGCTCTAATTTTGGTCAACTGCTTCCTCGTGCGTGGATTAGGTCTGTCCCTCTGTTGCTGTTCCAGCTTCTTGGGTGAGAATATAAAAACTGCATTTTAGATTTTTCTATTCTTTTGAGTGAGGCTTGGATGGCTATGTATTTTTCCCCCTAGGACTGCCTTTGCAGTATCCCATGGAGTTTTGGCTGTTGTATTTTTCATTCTCATTGGTCTCCATAAATTGTTTAATTTGATTTTGATTTCCATCTGTGCACAGTTTCATGGCTCCCCGCTTCGTACCTCAATACTCAGCGCTGGAGATATTCATTTGTAGAGATCCAGATGCGTCTTCCTGCGTCTCAGGCTGGTTCCGTGGTTGTTTAGGCTGGTCTGGTACCGATCCAGCTCGACTCGGGGACCGGCTGAAAACGGTGTCTCCTACTCCTCCGCCATCTTAACTCCGTTTATCTGTTTATTATTAAAACACACAGATGAACATCCAGATGGAAGAGAGGAGTAGGGAAAAGAACACAGAGCTTCCAAGCCTTCTGCACCAACATCTCTCTCCCAGTGCCTCCCCCTATTCACCAAACAGCGCGTGTCTCATCTTTGAAACATGAAAGCAGAGAACAAGATCCTCACAAAGAAAAGTCCGAGCGCCGTGGTTACTGGAGATCTGAAAGGGAGTGGCGGGGCTGGGAGGACATGGGGAAAGCATCACCCGACAAAAAGCTGCTGCTGTTTTTAGCATCAATACATTTTTGCCCGTGTAGACATGGGTGAAAAGGCCACCAAGTGTTCATTTCTGTAATAGAAAGCCACAAATGAAGATTTTTTTTTTGTAATATTGAAACTACTAACCATTAAACGCCGGCTCAAGATTATTTTTGTCAGGCCGTACCGACCACAGACAGCCCACGGCAGCCAGCGTGAGGCCCGGACTCCCGCCGTTCCGCTGCTCCCTCGCTCAGGCCCTTCAGCGCTACCACCATGTGTTGGCGCCGGGGAGCAGAGGGAGGAAGGGAGCCTGGGAAAGAGAGTGGACCCCGCTACCCTGAGCCCACACAGCTATGGTAAGTCTTGGGATCTGTCTGGTCTTCCCTACCTCGCCGACCTGTTTCTCTGCCTGGAAATATCTTCCCAAACTTGTCCAAACTCCGACTTAGGAGACAAGGTCCAAGTGCCCCGGAAAGCTCTTTGTCCTTTGCATTCTTTTTGTAGCTTCGTTAGGATTCACGTACATCGACATCCTCACACAGCAGTGCGCGTCCGAATCACTGGACGGGTGTTAGAACAGGCTGCTGGGCTCCATCCCTCGAGTTTCTGATTCAGCTGGTCTGGGGTGGGGCCCAAGAATTTGCATTCCATCCAGTTGCCCGGTGCTGCTGGTCTGGGGACCACACTTGGAGAACCGCCCGCTCATACTTGGCTCTGTGGGTAGCTTGTCTGTGGATCGCCGGAACGGGCACAGTCAATAACCCTTTCATTAATGGTGGCAATGACAGTCATGTCACTTTGGCTTCCTTGCCAAGCCGATCGGATGAACATCAATGGGAAGCAGTGGCTGATGCGCACACCCCCTCGCATGAAACTTTCATATACTTCTAGAACCAAAGAGCTTGAAGACCCTTCAAAGTTGTCTAGTTTAATCTGAACATTTTATAAATAAAGACACCGAGGCTGTCTGTCTTATCTTGGCTCCTTCATTTTCCAGTTACCCTCCAATTTCCAAGGTCTGCCTTTCTATTCCGGCTACATCCCTGATCCCTATTTTTTCCTCTAAAATGCAGAAAAGCCATGATAAAGTTTGAAGATTTCCTGTCGGGATATGTGGAGTGGATTAAAATGATAAACGTGGCACGGAGCAAACTATTTTTGTGACATCTGCTGCACTAGCTATATATTCACATTTCTTCCCTTGTCACTGATTTCACATGCCTAGGAACTATTCCAAATCCGAACCACAGAGAGTGAAAAATATACCTAATTACTACTTGCATACCTAATGCTACTTGCATTTAGCTTTTAACAGTGCAGCCTTCTCCTTGCAAAACTGAGGATGACACAGAAGATACTTGCAAACCCTAGTACCGGGTTCCACTGACCTGCAACTCTAAAATCAAATATGTGGCATCTTTTAATATAGATTTCTCAGAAAAATTGTTAAATGCAGTAACAACTGTTAGTGTGTTATAGTTCAGTCTTCCTTCCCCAAATGACAGAGCTCCCCTCTACTCAGCTTGTCCTGTGATATTGACGTTCATCCCTACCCTGACTCTCACCATTAACTTGCGTGCTGATAATTCAACACATCTGACAAGTATTCATCTAGTGTCTATCGTATGCTGGGTACCGTTTTATGTGTTACAGACCTAGTAGCTAAACAAGATAGTTTTGAGGTCTCGCCTTTCAGGAGCTCTGGTCTGGTGTGGGCTGGTCTCGTGTGATAAGCACTATGAAAAAACCAAGCAGGATAAAGGCAGAGATGGTAATAAAGGGGCAGGCCACTTTACATAGAGGGTCCAGGAGGTGACATTTGAGCCTGACCCGTATGAGATGGAGAAGCTGTGTGAAAACCCTGGTGGAGGGAACAGCAAGCACAACAGCCTGAGGTGGGAATTAGCCTGTCATTGTCAAGAAATGGCAAGAAGGCCAGTGTGGGTGGAGCAGATGGAAGGAAGAAGAAGGAGCCTCTGCGGAAGGGCCAGCAAGGGTCAGGTCATGGGGTAAAATAAAGTAGGCCAGAGCCCTAATGGAAACAGCAAGCCTTTGAAGGCTTATAGCAGGACACTCATGTAAACTAACTTGTTTTATACAGTTCGCTCTGGCTGCCGTGCGGAGAATCAACTATTTGAGCTCTGAGTCATGGTCGAGGGTCTAAAGAGGGAGGTTAGGCAGGAGGCTGCTGTGGTGATGCTGGAGAGGGAAGGTGAGCCTATGAACCCAAGGCCGAGGTGGGCGACGGGAGTGTCGGTGACCAGCTGGTGGTCTATTTTGAAGGCGTTCCAGCTGGAAAGAGAGGTCGGAGCACTGGGCTGATCTACAGCGGAGGGGAGCTGGTTTCAGGACAGGAGTAAAGAAGGAAAGGGAGCGAGAGCTTTGTGGGTGCCAAGGAAGAGAGTTTGAAATGAAAGGCCAGCGTTTCGAGCTGGGAGCAAACCACGAGCTGCCTGAACGAGCTGATCGATTGAGAACAATGTGGCATTAAACTGTGGGATTAAAATCGCTGAGGAAGATGAACGGCAAACGTAAGAACAGTGAAGGATAACACCTTACAGCCCGAGGGCAGAACACGACGCTTTGATTTGAGAGGTGAGGCAGTTCTGCGTTCCTTATTTGTAAGTGTGCACCTGCTCCCTGTAGGATGGTTTATGTAGAAAGAAAGGCCAACTAGATCCCAGCGGTGTGGGCTTTGTGCCTCCTGACTGGTGCTTCGCTCCTCACTCCCCAGTTGCAAACTCCTGAGCTGATCTACTCATCTTCCGACTCATCACTCGCTTACGCCTCTGTGTGAGCAACTTCAGTTCGGTGGCTGGTGAATTCCTTCTAGGCCAGGAGCCTCAGTCTCCAGGTTAACTACTATGCTCCGTCCTCTAAGGCGCTGTGATCCTCTGAATAACCTTGAGGGTGACCTCTCTCTGGCTGGACCCGATCCCTAGTGCCTCTCATCCTCAGGCTGTCTCCCACAGGCCTGCCTCTGCTGGGACTCCCACCCGGATAACGGCAGGGCACAGTGTGCGACCACAGTCGTGGACTATAGATGTGGATTGCAGGGAAAAGCCACTAGAGAACAGGAAAGTAAGAAATTATGGAGCTGGGGGAATGGATGAATTTGATTTTCAGGTTGGCACCACAAACTATAGTGGGCCCTCCCCACTGCTCTCAACCCCACAATCTTTCTCTGGAAAGTTAGTGCTGTTGTTGTTTTTTCTTAGCAAGATGATTATTGAACATTTCTCTTCTTGAATCTTCAAGAACTCCTCCTTCTTCAGATTCTCAGCTGATAACTTCACATATTATGTCATGGGAGGAAATAGAAAATGCAAAGAGAACTGCCTCATCTCACGACCAGCAAATCTATCAACGGGCGTTAATCTTTGGGCACCTACTCTCTCCTCCCTCCTTTAATGATGTTTCTAGATGTTCAGCCACCACTCATACTGCTCTTGTTCCCACCTTCCTTCACAGCCGAACTAGATAGCCCTCACCCATCCCCCCTTCTCCACTCCCCACTCACCCCTTTTCCACTCCCCTTTCCCCCCTCACTCCACTGCAGTCCTGTTTCTGACCCTACACACCACTGAATGTAAGTAACTCCAATACCGGAGCCAGATCAAATAAATAATTTTTAGCCTCTTAATTTTACGTGGAGTTTCTCTTAGTATTTAATTCACTTCTTCTTGGAACTTCTGGTACAAACGAGATGGAGTGAGGCCACTATAGTCTATCTTCCCTACTGACTGTGACTAAAGTCTCCATTCCAAATACAAAAAACAACTGCCTAGGACTCTGAAAAATAAACACAAGCGGGGAGACTGGGGAGGGGAGTCAAAACACAGAAAACTGATCCATACGGGCAGTGAGTGAGTTTCCTCTTATTTTAATTTCCTCCTTTCTCTCATGCACTAGAGCCAAAGACAGTCGCCCAGCGGGTCTGACGCAGCAGCACCGCGGACATCTAACATTCTGAGAAAAGTCTGCCTCTCTGGCCAGAGCACTGGGAGATAGCCCTCTATGAGCCACAACATATGGGGGGAATTACCGTTTTTTCCCTCATGGTTTTGCAAGGCTGGGATTCGGGGGAGCCCATGTGGTGGGCCGGAGCTCTAGATGCTTAAACTCTGATAAAAACCAACGTCCTCTGGGTCGAGGAATTGGGTAAAGGGGCCCCCGCAATCAGGAGAGTAGAGAGGGGCGTTCCATTTTCTTTCTCTTTTTCTCCCCAATTTGTCTAGGGTGGCCACAGTCATGGGAATTATGCAGTGACAGCATGGGCAGCTAAAACTCCCAGATAAACTCCATCTTTTTGGCCAGAGAACCAGGGGGATGGGTAGCTTCTAAATAGAGAAAGTGAGGGAAATTCTGAGATGAGAGATTTGGAGAAGTGTTTCCCCTAATTCTGTGAATGAATGAGTATAACTTCAGGCTTACTCTTGAGCTGTAGATAGGATAGACCCAAGAGAGCCCAGCAAAAGCTCTGAGAACTGAGCTTTGATTTAAACCGTCACCCGGGTCTCAGACTAATTAACCCCTGAGTGGTTAATGTTCACAGCAGCCCCGAAGTAGCATATCCAGGGCTTTGACAGCTTAGCTGACAATGGAACCATCACCCCTGGAAGGTGCGACAGCAATTGCAATGTGAAAATAACTGGGTTGAAGGCCTGTTAACACAAACAGATAATCAACACTCTTTCCAGGATTTTAACAGGATCTAGGATCTTAACAACACGATGTTAAAAATGTCTAGGATACACACACACACACACACACACACACACACACACAATGGAATATTACTCAGTCAACAAAAAATGAAATCTTACCATTTGCAATGATGTGGATGGAACTAGAGGGTATTATGCTACGCAAAAGAAATTTAGCAGAGAAACACAGTTATATGATTTCACTCATATGTGGAATTTAAGAAGGATCATAGGGGAAGGGACGGAAAAATAAAACAAGATGAAATCAGAGAGGGTGGCAAACCATAAGAGACTCTTAACTCTAGGAAACTGAGGGGAGGGGGCCAGTGGCTGGGGTAACTGGGGGATGGGCATTAAGGAGGGCACAGGATGTAATGAGCACTGGGTTTATATGCAACTGATGAATTACTGAACTCTACCACTTTTAAAAATCCTCTCCCTTTGCCTTCTACTCTGCAACACCTTTCACATTTTTAATCTGGTCTGAGAAAACCGGCTCTGTCTTCCTCCCTGTGTTCTCTTCTTCCCCCCATCTCTCACTCGTGTCCTTGGCTTTCTCCTCTTTTCGCTGTATGTTTTCATACATAAGCTTATGCCCAACGTATCTACTCTTACTATTTCTTCCTCTTCACTCATCATCCATTCTTTATACTATTGTCTTCAGGCTTTTGCTTTCAACATTCCATAGAAATTGCTCCTATGTAGGTCATTGGTGGAGCTCCTCATGGCTAAACATAACGAACAACTTTCAGTCCCTTTTCCGGCACTCTTGTCTGGATATGGGCCACAGCGCTGGGCAGAGTAGACGCTTAATATATTTGCTGTTTGAATAAACCTACAACAGGCAACTGCTCATAGCTATCAAAATAACCTGGTCATTATGATTTCATAAACATTTGTTTTCCTCTATCTGTTGCATGTAATATCTTTCTCTATCTCACCTTTGTAAATAATAAATGTAATAATAATAATAATAATAATAATGCTTATTGAGGACTCACTGTGTGTCTGGGCTCGCTTGCTCTTGCATGTACCGTGATTGCATTTAGTCCTCAGAACTACCTCAAATGGACTTTGCAAAACTATGATTATCATCATTTTAGAGATTGGAAAGCTAAGGAACAGAGAGGTTTAAGTGACTTGCACAAGAAAATAGTTGCCTGCAGGATCTAAATCCAGGAATCGTAGCTACAGACGATGCATGCTACCATGCTCAGCTCTGCCCAAAGTGCTTCTGTCCCACTTCCTACAACAAGACTTTCTTGAATAATGACCACCACCACCCTTCTATCCTTGGTTAGAAGCCTCTTTGCTGGTCTCCCAGAGCTCTCTACAGGACTCACAATAGGGACCATCTTCCGGGGCAATCATCTGTGTTGTGTCTTTTGCTCTTACTAGAAGTAGCTCCTCAGTGGCAGGGTTTGTGTTTTTTTGTTTTGTTTTGTTTTTTAAAGATTTTATTTATTTATTTGACAGAGATAGACAGCCAGCTAGAGAGGGAACACAAGCAGGGGGAGTGGGAGAGGAAGAAGCAGGCTCATAGCGGAGGAGCCTGATGTGGGGCTCGATCCTACAACGTCGGGATCACGCCCTGAGCCGAAGGCAGACGCTTAAGGACTGCGCCACCCAGGTGCCCCAGGGTTTGTGTTTTATCTTTGTATCCAGATTACAAAGTACTCCATAGAGTAGACCGTCAGTAAGTAGTTGCTCAACTAAATGTGAATAGTTGTCATTAGCCCAGCCTCTCTCTGGTTAAGCATTGACTGGACCTCTCTGCTTAAATTTCAGTGCTCAAAGACACTGCCATCAATGGAATTCACACGTTCTCCCTACTACTGCCCAAGATTGTTCTTGATGCTGTGATCTCTTTTTTTTTTTTTTTTTGATTAAGTTACCAATATCTATCCAGCTAACCAAATCAGAAACCTGGCAAGCATCCACGACTTGTCTCTTTCGCACCCACTAATGAATCAATCACAACTGCTCTCATTGATATCTTCTGTACATCTCTTAATCCTTCCCCTTTCCCTTGATCTCTTTGCTTCTATGCTTCTCTCCATTACGGCGGTAATTACAAAATATTGGGATTATTTATGTGCATATCATCACCTCCCTCTCTGCCACTGGCCTGCAAACTTCTTGAGGAAAAGGATAATTTTTCCTTTTTGTATCCCTAAGTTCTCTCTCCTCTGGAGTGATAACTTGGGGCATGGATCAAATGACCTAGTGTTTATTAGCTTATACTTTGCAGTAAGCTAAGGAGGCAATTTCTCTCGCCAGGGATTATGCTTATGATAGCCTTGAAAGTTGTTCATAAATATTCCAGTTCTCCTTTTAGGTATCTTGTAGGGTTGCACACCCTTGCCCATTTTGAAGTTAGATCAGCATGACTTGCTTTAGCCAATGAAATAGAGGTGACTGGATGATCTCTGGACAGAAGCTTTCGGAGATCATATACGATTCACCACATCCCCTTCCCTACTCCGCAGTGAGCCGGGAAGTATATGTGAATGCCAACTTGGTCCCATAAAATGTGAGTAAGAAATCAATTTTTATTCTATTAAGCCACTGAAGTTTAAGGATTATTTGTTACTGCAACATAACTTAGCCTATCCTGACCAACGTGACATCCTTGGGTACCAGTGTTTCTCTCTTCTGGAGGAGTGGTGATCAGGGAATTCCATGCTGCTGTCCCTGTCTTGACTCACAGATGTTTTTATCCAGATGAATTCAGGTTGCAATTAGCATCAAGGGAAACCTTGAAATGGAACGCAAGTCCCAACTTGGCAATATTCAACCTAAGAATTATGTGTGGAATGAAAAGGGTAATCGTATTTGCTTTGAAGGATAATTATGAGCTAATTGTATGTAAGAATGGAGGAACCACTTCTATTCATGGAAGTCTTCTTTTCTCTCGACTGAGTGAACAGTACACGGGCTGATCCTGGCAGGGATATTATGCCTCCCGGAGCACTGCTGGGACTGAAGGATTAATGCCACAAATATTTGATTGGGATTACTTAATTAGGACAGTAAGTGAAAAGTTTGTCCCCAAAATAGCTCAACATGGGAAACAGAATAACATTATAACCACACTTTTTAAGCATTTAGAGTTTGCAGTGCAGCATTTGTTAATAAGAGTCTACATCCTAGGAGAGAACTCTGTAGGTATTAATATTTTCGATCACCAGCTCCCCCTTGCTAGAAAAAGTAGACAGCTGAGTGAGAGACCATTTATCTCCCATATTGTCCACCTTTCCTCTGCAAGGAACCAAATGTCCAGATAATCCCACAGTTTTAAGGCATTTCAGAAAGTCCTCATGAATTCCCTTCTCATTTTATTGAATTTCTTCCGATGTAGATAATCTGTTTCCTGCCGCTTTCATCCTTTCATAGTTTTTAAAACTCTCTCTGGTATTTATTTTCAGTCCTCTAAACATGGTCCACCTGCTTCCTTGGTTTTGCTTTCATTTTTTAGGTTGGAGCCGTTTTTCACTCCTAAGAAAACTGAAAAGGCTTGATTTTGTGGTTCAGTTCACGTGACTGCTTGCCCTCAGAAAGCAAACCAAACTCTACAGTACTTCCTGTTTGGGAATCCCAGAACCCACTCAAATCTAGCGCCACCTCCTCCACTGAGCCTTCCTTGATTTCTTGCAGACAAAACTACCTCTTGTGTTAAGGAGCGCTTCCATCCGTTCTCTGTAACGCCACGTCATTGCATTTTGACTTCCCTTCTCTGTCTCCCGCGCCACACCTGCAGCTCCCTAGAGGCAGCGAACTTGTTTTAGTCATCTCACAAAGCCTGGCACCTTATCTTTCGAATAGAGACCGTTAAGTCACACCTGATGCTATAGGACAGCTGTCTTGAATTGTAGCCCTTGGGCGGGTGAGACCCACAGCATGTTCTGTTCGGTACACAAAGAGTTTGCCCAGCACAAGTCTTAACTGTTTTTAATTAATTGCCAATTTTTAGAATGGAGAAATTTATCACTTTAAAAATCCAGATTTTTAGCTCAATCTTTAAGAAAAACCAAACCATTAGGAGATTGGGCAACACTGAGCTCAGATTCCAACCTGGGAGCAACTGCTGTGGCCGAGGGACTGCTCCCCTCTTTGGAGGACACCACGGCCCTGGTCTCCGGATGACCACGGCTTGCCGCCCATGTCACGAGCAGCCCATAAGCCGTCAGAAGAGCACCTAAATGACAGGCTCCACAGGGACAATTTTCAGGTCAGTGGTTTCAGGACAGAGCCCTCTCCTGACTGTCAGACCAGAGATGAGGAATTAGTGTTGACACAGGTGGGGACCTCTGGCCCCGGGGAGTCCTGGACTGCTCCCTGTCGCCCTCAGGGTGATATTGCTTTGGTAATGACTGCTTCAAACCACAGCATACTTTCTGTCCCGTTGCTCTGGAAAATCTACTCAGAGTTCAGCTTCCAGGTTCAAGACGAGAGGGTTTACATAATAAAGGCAAAATGGTAGCCTACTCTTTAATTCAGATGCCTTCTGAAGCCTTGGGCCTCCGTGAATTTTGGGGTGTGACCCTGGATTATCACACCTGTTGAAGCATTTAGTGTCTGTCTGTCTTTTTAAATTCCCTTCCTGGCTCTTCTCTCTTCCCTGCCACACTTCGTAATTAAATTCATTTCTGTCCTCATGCTGCTGATCTCAAGTAATTTCCGGACCATACTAGTATTTTAATCTTATTTGTCTTTATATTTTGTCTCTACACATCTTTTGTACTTCTAAAAACTAGAAAAAGTTAAGACCACGAAGAAATTAATACCTTTTCAGATTATGAAAGTAAGACATGACTTTTTGTAGACTTTTTAGAAAATAAAGCAAAGTCTACGAAAATCAAAATGACCCAGTCTTCTATCTTCTCGCTATGACTATCTGCTTCATAATTGGAAGTGTGTTGCACGTATAACAAAGCAGTACTGTGTTCGCTTAACTTTATCTTCTAATCTTTTTTCCAAAATTATTTGAAAACATTATTTTTAGTGGAAATGTGATATTCCATCTACAGATGGATAAAAGTTATTTAGCCTTTCCCCTATATGCATTGACGTTAGGTCTGGTTTATTTCTCACTTTATAAAAATATCTTCACCTATATTTTGCTAGTTCCTTGGAAGAGATTTCTCAAAGTGGAATTTCTGGCTCAAAAATTTAAAAAGTTAAAAAAAAATCTGATGAAATATTACTGTCAAGTTGCTTTTGGAAAGTTCATCCTTTTACACTCTCCCCGCTGTGCATCAGAACACACGGCTGTCTGACCCGCGTTATGAAGTTTAAAAACTTTTGATGACCAGGTGCTTGGAAAAAGTTTTAATTTATATTTGATTTTGTTGAGTCTGAATATTTTCAAATATTCATTGTCCGCTGTATTCATTCTTTTGTTTTTGAATGTTGTTAATATTCATTGCCCACTTTTTTGTTGGTTCCTTGAGAATTTTTCTGATTTCAAATATTTCTTATACATTTAGGATACTGGGCCTATGTCTGTTATATTTCCTGCAAATATTTCTCCCCATGTGCCAATGGCGTTTTTGTTTTTTATGACATTTTTGCTTTCATAAGTTAATTTTGTAAACTTAGCATATCCCATCAATTTTCCTTTTCCTTCCTTTTATACTTTATAATTCTTTTTTTTTTTTTAAGATTTTATTTATTTGTTCGACAGAGATAGAGACAGCCAGCAAGAGAGGGAACACAAGCAGGGGGAGTGGGAGAGGAAGAAGCAGGCTCACAGCTGAAGAGCCTGATGTGGGGCTCGATCCCATAACGCCTGGATCACGCCCTGAGCCGAAGGCAGACGTTTAACCGCTGTGCCACCCAGGCGCCCCTCCTTCCTTTTATACTTTAAAGTCCTTTACAAAATGGTAATGACATGATAGCGGTGTTATTATGGTAATCATTTCTCAATATATATGAGTACCAAATCATCACGATTTATTCCTTAAACTTACATATGTTATGGGGCGTCTGGGTGGCTCAGTCATTTAAGCATCCTACTCTTGATTTCGGCTCAGGTCATGACCTCAGGGTTGTGAGATGCGTCCCATGTCAGGCTCCACACTGGGTGTGGAGCCCGCTTAAAATTTTCTCTCTCCCTCTGCCCTTCCCCCCACCCCTCCCTCCACTCGCACCCATGCTCTCTCTCTCTCTAAAACAAACAAACAAAACCTTACATATGTTATATGTCAATAACATCTCAATAAAGCTGGTGAAATAAAGAAAGTAACGTAAAAAAAGCCTGAGATCAATTAAATACCCACCTATATTTTCTAGCTTTTTTTGTTTTAGGTTTTACATTTAATTTGACCAATCTGTTTCATACTTATTATGGGTCACAGTGCGAGTTGCATATTTTTTTTAAAGATTTTATTTATTTATTTGACAGAGAGAGAGACAGCCAGCAAGAGAGGGGAACACAAGCAGGGGGAGTGGGAGAGAAAGAAGAAGGCTCCCAGCGGAGGAGCCTGATACAGGGCTCAATCCCAGGACCCCGGGATCATGCCCTGAGCTGAAGGCAGACGTTTAATGACTGAGCCACCCAGGCACCCTGCAAGTTGCATATTAACTAAAATAACCACCTACCAAAGGCGAACGTGAGAGCAAACCCAGGTGTGCATTCCACCTGGGAGAGTGTATCACAGAGGGAAGCTCCGGCCCCTCCCCTGCAAAGTGAGAGCTTTCCTTTCTACCTGGCAATGTTGTTCATATAATGCTTGGTATCTAGTAAGTGACCCAAAAAGACCACCAAGATACTTCCAAATAGGTGTTGTTTTTTTAAAAAAAGATTTTATTTATTTATTTGAGAGAGACAGATAACAAGAGAGAGCACGAGCAGGGGGGAGGGGGAGAAGCTGACTCCCCTTGAGCAGGGAGCGCATCACAGGGCTCGAACCCAGGACCCTGAGATCATGACCCGAGCCAAGGCAGATGTTCAACCAACTGAGCCACCCAGGTGCCCCAAAATAGTTATTTTTAAGCAACATTTGGCTTGTGATGCTTCCTTATTGTGGAAGAAGCTATGGTAGGTCTGCTGAAAGACTGGCTATGCAATTTGCTGATTTCTCTATAATTCCTTCTCTACCGTGGCTGCTTTATTAGTCCTGCTTTATAACAAGTAAAAAAGTCCTCTCTCGGAATCTTTTTTTCAGAAATGTTCTTAATTAGTTTTTTTTTTCTTTCAGATTAACTCAATAATTTTATTAATTTCTCTCTACCCCAAATCCCACTAGGGTCTTTGTTGTAATTTTGTTAAACCTAAAAATTAATTTGTTATTAAAAAATTAATTTGTAAAGATATGACATCTTTATAATCTTGATTTGCCCATAAGGGGAAAAAATAACAGCTAACTTTCATGAGGCCTTACCATATGCCACTGGCCAATCCAGGGTATTTTCACCTGTCAACTCATATCATCGGCACGATGGTTTTCAGAAGGGGCACATTTACAAGTGAGAGGGCTCAGCGCACACCGCGAAGCAATCCTTTAAAAAAATCACTGGTGGTAATGGGCATTAACTAAATTTTTCCTGGTAATCATTTCACAGTATATACATAGATAAAATTGTGCTGTCGCACACCGAAAATAATACAATGTTCTATGTCAACTGTATGCCATTTAAACTAGGAGACAAATAAAGCGGTAGGAAAAAATTTTTTAAACGTCTAAAAATGTAAAAACTCCCTAGCCAGGTTTTTCTCCAGTACAGTGCTCACCATCCGCTCTCTCCACCTCTTTCCTGTTTCCTTCGCCGCACATTGTTTCCAGTTCCCGTTCCATTCTGAATGCTCTCTCTACCCGCTTTGCCTCATTTTACTCCTTAATGTAATTGGTCATATGATGCTGTTCTGAAGTCTAAATGTAGTTGATCTGAATTGTGATGCTTCACTAAGGAAACAATTGAGCTGGGGGGTCTCGCACTCCACCCCACCCTCCAAGAGAGATAGATGACTTTGGATATAGACACCGGAGGTGAATAGAAACCCAGAATCTCTAAGATATGCGGAAGAGAAAAGTGGCAGCAGAAGAGAAGTTTAGGATGAAATTCCACCTCCGTGTTTAACTTCAAGAATCTGAGAATATGTTTACTTTGATTATTGAGCACCTACTGTATGCCAGGAAGAGAATCCTGAAACCTTATCCTTCATCTCTTTTGATGATGTTTCTATCGGGGTGGTGCAGGCGGGAAGAGGAAAACTTCCTGGGTCCTAAGGAGCCCCAGGCTGTGCTGGGGAGGAGTGGGGAACTGTCTCCACTTTGCCCCTACGGGAGAAAGTAGTTTGCTGCTTATCCTAGAGCAGAAGAAGGCTTTCATTCGTGATTGATCAGACAGGACGAAAATTCAGTTCAATTAATGTAGATTCTTGAAACATTTCCAGGTTGATGTAACTATTCACAGCGCTCCATGGACTGGACTCTCACCCCCAAAGGGCTTCTTACAATCCGGTTTCGGCCCTGGCGACCCACAGCAGATCTCAGCCCGGCCGGGGGTACCTGAGGCCCCAGCACGGCAGAGTGTAGCAGGCAGGCTCTTGGCCATATGGCATCCCCCGAGCCTGCCGTTCTCCAGTCTGTGCCGGAGTGGGCATATGCTGGCATGTTCCAGGACTTGAAGGGAGACTCAAATGTCATAGAGCCAGTATGAGGTTAAGCTTTCTCTTCTTTATGGCCGGAGTAGAAATGGAACCGAGAGGAAGCAGAAAATGCCATTTTTGATTCTAATGCCCAGCAGGTTGAGGTGAGGACAGATAATATAAAACTTTTGGGCTCTCTGAGGTATGACCTCTTTATACATATAAAATAGATTTTTAAAATGTCCAAAAATGAGGGAGGTGCTGTAGTTATAGATTTCACCCACTTGGCTTCACATAAGCCTATTTCTTCCATACTTTAAGGAGAGAAATATCTAGAATCTGGCTGATTAGTGTTTGCTTGTTTTTCGCGGGGGGGGGGTGGTTTGGAGTGTTTTTTTGTTTTTGTTTTTGTTTTTTTGAGGGAGATCTTGGTTGGGTGGTCTGTTGGGATATCCACAGGAATAAGTCATTGCTTCAGGATTTATTCTATCATCAAATATATACATATTCCTCGCTGTATTGCTATTTGGACTCCAGAAGACTGAATGGCAGTTTGGCTCAATTAATTTTAGATGCTGCCTATTATGTAAGGGCCAAGTAAGCTTCCCAGAGAGAGCCACGCCTCCCAGTAAGCATCCTGACAGGCATATTGGGAAGAAGAGGGGAGAAGTGGTGTAGGGGCAGGGAGGCTGCCAGATGGTGGGGGCAGAAGGAGGCAATGCCTGGAAGGCCAAGTTAAAGGAAGAGCTTAGACAGAAATTCCCATCTGTGGGGAGGGGGCAGAGTGGAAGCACCGAGGGGTAATAAGGAAAGAGAGCTTCCAGAAGAGTATCAGAAACAGGAGGTCATTTTCAATCTGGACCTCCCACGTAAAGGATTAAGAAAGAAATCATAAACACGAGAATGCGCATCAAGGAAATATGCATTTGTTTCATTCCCAAATGAAGGGCGACTCTCCTCAGAGAGTTCACTTAGTGGCCCTGAGAAGGGTACTTTTTTAAGTATTGAAATTGTGCCCATTTGCCAGCGTTCACAAGTTGCTGTGAGGTATTGACCACTTGTTTAAACATTGTCCGTTTTTGCTATTAAAGCTTCTGATGAATTTTAATGAAATTCATTTCATAAAACAGAAAACCATGTCACTTTTCTCTTAATGAAAGAAAAATCCTAGTGAATTTCTTGGCCATGTTCTGTCTTTATAATGGAATCTGAGGTATAAATGCAATATTTACCACATCCGAAATTCAGAATGCCCTTTTTAATTACACGCATGCGTGTCATTCATGTGTGTTATTCTTTTCGCTTATTTTGACCAAAAAATGAATTACCATTTGAACTAAACTCTTAACGAATATAAAGTTAAGCTCTTCTTCACAGGATGAAAATTGGTTACAAATAAGACGTAAGCATGAGGCTCCATTTAGATTTCATTAACCAAATGCTTCTAACAGGAAGATAAGCAAAGAGCAGTATTCAAGTCTTGTAATGCGTAGAGCAAAGCGGTATTCATTTCAAAGGGGAGGGGATGAAAAGGAAACGGAAACAGACGAAGAGTTCTGGCTCCAGGCAGAGGAAAGGGTTTGTGTGTATGTAGTGTGGACAGACACAAATGCCTAAATGAAAGTACACAGTGCAAGACGCACTTATCTGCACAAATAAATTCGCTCGGATTCAGCAGTGGAGCCGAGAACCCTCGGTCAATGTTGAGAGACCGCGCCACCTTCTGGTTGCCATGTGCGTGACAGGCAGTCATACCGTTTACACACGAGCATTTCTGTTTTATGCAAAACTTATACTGAAGGGAGGCAGCAGATACGTTACTTGTGCTGTGCACTCTGTCCCCTGGGAACTGTATTGGAATGAGAACACGATCCATAAATGTACTCCAGTGACTGCTTTGCTTGAAAATCTGAGTTTGCTTTTTAAGCTTGATCAACTGTAATGGTATATGATAGGCCAGGCGCGAGCACAGGCAGTACGGCAATCGTAGAGCAGGAGGCTTCGGCTGCCTGTCTTTTCCCCGGTTGCCACTTTCTGAACTTTTTAGAGTCGCAGAAATGGAACCCCAACAGACGAGGCAAGGCCTCTGCTGGTCAGGGAAAGCGGGTGGGGGATATGCCATTGTGCCTGCAAAGCTGCAAAATGACAAGTAAATGTATAAGCTAATTTCTGGTCAACGGCTCACACACAACTGTGGCCAGATGATGACTTGGGGAATTAATCCTGCTGAGATTCCTTTGCAGTTTCAGCGGGACCAACTACGCTGTCATGGTGGTGGGAGTCTGGGCCAGAGAGGTGAGCTCGGCAATGACCTACCTTCTCTACCACAGCAGGGCATCCTGGCAGGAGGACTTCCGGAGGACCCGTGACCACCCCTTTTTAGGCGTATATCTGCTAGAGTTGCGTATGAAGCTCTCGTGTTGGAAAAGATGGTCACAAAGGAAAGGTGCCGTTTTTCCCATGTGCTTTGATTAAGGGGTTTATATGTCTCCGTCAAAAGTAGCCCTAAAAACCTTAAATGCTTGAGGTTAAATGCTTAAATGCTAGGAACCTTGTGAATGCTTCTATGGAGACAAACATATTTATATAGACAAAGGAAGTTGTTCAAGTTGTTGAATAACTCTTCTTTCCATTTTATCAATGGAGACTTCTAAGATTTCTTAGGCAGGCAACCCTACGCCACACTGCCTCCCCGTCCTCTTCCGTCTGCTCACCACCCTGCACCCCCCCCCCCACACACACACTCCTGGCCCCAAGAATGAAGCAGAAAGGTAGTGATACTTTTATCCACAGAAAGTGGAGTTTTGCTATAGTGATCCAGATGACTTCTTCAACTTTCTATTTCACGTTACCTATGTTGACAGAAACTGTAATGCTTTTGTAAATTGAACTACTTCTGAATCCATAAATAAAATGATCGAGAAAGGAGTAGTTAGAAAAAAAGAAAATGCAGGCTTAATTTAAAAAACTAAATTTAGCATGCTCGCTTCGGCAGCACATATACTAAAAACTAAATTTAGCTCTTGTGGTGATAACTCATGGTCCTAATTTAATATTGGAATTTGCTGTTTAAAATCTGATTATAAAGAATAAAATTGGGGCATCTGGGTGGCTCAGTCGGTTAAGTGTCTGCCGTGGGCTCAGGTCATGATCCCGGAGTCCTGGGATTGAACCTCGCAGGGGGCTCCCTGCTCAGTGGGGAGCCTGCTTCTCCCTCTGCCCCTTCCCCTGCTTGTGCTCTCTCTCTCACTCTCCCTCTCTCAAATAAATAAATAAAATCTTCAAAAAAAAATAAAGAATAAAATCTTCTAAGATAGGCTTTTAAAGAATACGCCAACAAAAAGAACAGTGGGGTTAAAGTGTGAGATTGAATAGATGGTGCAAACAGAACCACTTGAAAGCAGATTAAAAACCTGTGAGACTCAGGAGCCAGCTTGAGGGGCTCCCACCAGCCCAATCGGGGACCATTTGAGAATCAAAATAAATAACGAGAGTAAAAATCTATAACCTACCAAATAGAATAAAACCCCCATGAGTTCATGCTAGACATAAGACATAAACAAATGGCGGAGAAGGAAAAGTTCTTCCTTACAGCAGAAAGACAACTAATAAAGGTGAAAGAAGTCATGAAATTAGGAGCTCACCATTTGGCAACCAGCATCATAATAACTGATGCAGGGAAGGGTCATTGTGGATGCTACAGGTGGCGGGTGAAAGTATGAGGACAATTATTTCTATCATCTCATAGTATCTCTCTACAGAATTCATTAGAAAGGATGAAATGGGAACTTGGAAGTGGAGGAATGGGGTACCTCTCCCCTTGGCCAAGTGATCAAAGTTAACATCACCCGCAAATGCACAAATCTGGTCTGTGCTTCCTGGTATGAAGCACCGAGGAGAATTTAGCACCCTTCCACCATCTTGCCGCCAAAGCTCAAAACCCGAATCTAAATTCATGAGGAAGCATCAAGTCAACCCAACATGGGGGACACTCTATATGATAATTGGCTTGCTCTCTTAACAAAATGCCAGTGCCACGAAATACAAAGAAAGACTCAAACGCCACCCCAGGTTAGAGAAGACTCGAGGCAGGATGGCTTGAATGAAGCACATGCTTTGGATTCTCTTTCATAAAAGGCGTTGAGTCAATCGGCAAATCTGACTAACCATCTAGAGCTAATAGTATTGGCTCAGTGTTAGTCTCCTGATCTTGTTGATTGTACTGTGGTGACTGAAGACAATTCCTTGTCTTTAGGAAACACAAATTGAAATATTTAGAGGTAAAGGGGCTTCGTCTCTGCACTTTCTCTTAAATTATTCAGTCAAAAAACTGGTAAGTGCTAATATCTAGGCAACTGGGTATATGAGAAGCCTTTGTATTATTCTTGCCATCTTTGTACAAGTCAGACATTTTCAACAGAAAAAAATTTTTTTAATCAGTAAAATATTGATGAAACTGCCATTTCTTGGGACGCCTGGGTGGCTCAGTGTGTTAAGCGTCTGCCTTCAGCTCAGGTCATGATCTCAGGGTCTTGGGATCGAGCCCTGTGTCGGGCTCCCAGCTCAGGGAGGAGTCTGCTTCTCCCTCTGCCTCTGCCTCTCTCCCTGCTCATTCTCTCTCTCTCTCTCTCTCTTTCTGTCGCCAATGAATAAATTAAAAAATCTTAAAAAAAAAAAACAAAAAAAACCCCTGCCATTTCTTTCAGCTCACACAGTGCCAAATAACAAGTAACTCTAATTTTTTTTTTAACTGAAAAGCAAGTCGTTTTAGCCTCAAGTGCGCTCAACTTCAGGTGCTAGGGCGGAATTTGGGAAGCCGGACTTCCGGAGTCCCCTCTTTACACAGCCTAGCTGAGCTTCACACTTCCCCTTCTCTTCTTGCCAGCACTTTGTTCCTTCTTTCGTTCAAAGAACTTTTAGGGTGAGCCTGACCCTAACTGCTGGGTATTCAGAGATGAGCCAGACTCAGTTTCCAGCCTAAGGCGCACACAGAGAATTTGAGTCAGTACTTGTCGAAGTGCCACCATCAATGGAAAAACAAGGGGAGAAAAAGGCACCTGGCAACTTCCAGAAGGAGTCTTGACGAGGGAATAGAAGCATACCTGCAGACCTGAGTCAGAAGGAGCTCTAAGACATTAAGGGGGAGCAGGGGTGCAGCTGTCGGGGGGGGGGTCTTTCCAGGACCCATGACTGTGGGACACCTACTCAGTGGCGAGGGCAGCTACTGCCCACCGGGCAGGGGTGGGGGTGGACCCCGCCGGCCCTGCTACAGGATTTGAATTCTGTCTTGGTGATGGAAGGCACTAAAGATCATGCTTCAATTTATATAGTAGAAGGACCCTTGCTGTCAGCCTCCCTTTGTAATTCTTTTGTTGGTTGATTGACTATTTCCTCACTGAGTGACTGTTTTAAGTCCGTCGCTGTGCTGGTTTGAGACACACAGGACCAGAGAAAAGTATGGTTTCTGTTCTAACAGAGTGTCCCCATTCTGCACACTCTGTGGCTTTTTTCTTTTTGTTTTCTAACATTTAAATGTGAACCACGTTTAAAGACCATGGTAAGTTGTAGTTGGTCTGCCTGTACTGATTTGTGCTTCTTAACCTCTCCCTGGAACTCCTAAGCCTGCTGTCCTTACTAAGCGAGCAGGAGAGAGTGCTGGAACTACCCTGCAGTGCGATGGAAGGCAAACTTTGCCTTCCCCCAGCCAAAGTAGCCAGTTTAAACTATACTCAAAGCTTTATGCCCAATTCTAGCAGGTAATATTAAAATTATAGGATTCCCTGAAACTCATCTTTTTAATCCATTTACTTAACAATATTCCTGTCATCTTAACATTTATAAGATAAAATAATTGTATCATTTGTATAATTCTGAAATGTAGTTAGCCATTATTTTCAATTATTTTTTTCGCAATATAGTATGATCATTTATATTCCATGCTTAGTACACTAATTAGGTTAATAGCCTCTAGTTCTAAGTACCGTAGTATTTTATTTCATGGTGTTTGAAAGCTATCTTGTATGGAATATAATTTTCCCTGTATAAATTCACATATTATCATTTATTTTGAAGTCTATTTTTATTGTAAGAGTCAGCAAGGGGGAAATACTCTAGGTAGTCTAGATTTTCTCAAAGAACATAGTGTGTCATTCAACCAAAGAGCCTACTGTGTATATAACATGGGGTTAGGAGCTCTCAGAGGACACGGAGGAAGTGGACAGGGAGAGTGAGAAGAGAAGGGACTTCCCTAGACAAAGTTCTTTGGTAATTAAAGAAATAACTTGGGTTTCTCTGATATGTACTTCCATAAGCTTTACAGGCAAAATTTGAACTTGAATCAAGCTGCCACTTTTCAGCTACACAAATTCAGGCAACGTGACCACGCTAGGTCTCAGCTTCCTCGCCCTAAAATGCGGATACTAAGGACACATCTCTTCTTCCCTTCGCAATTAGTTGGGAACGCACACCCCTCCTAAGGGGTAAGCCGTCCTCCTCCATCTGTGTTGCGACGCCTGCTGGCCCCCGCACCTTTGCTCATGCCGTGGTTCTTGGAGATTATAGCTCGGAATCATGCCAGATCCATTCTTCAGTTCGTCGAGCCTCAGATACTTCAGGAAAGAGAGACTAAGGAGAGGAAAAGCAAGTGCATGGGTGGATGGGAAGTTTAAGGGTATTTATGGATCTCGTAATGAACTAATAAAGTAAATAATGATTTGGGGTTTTTTTTTTTTTAAGATTTTATTTTTAAGTAATTTCTATACCCAATGTGGGACTCAAACTTAAAACCGCAAGATCAAGAGTCACAGACTGTGCCCACTGAGCTACCCAGGCACCCCCTGATTTGGGGGTTTTAATAATTAGGATTTTGAGTTACTATATTCTTCCCTTTTCTTGTCCTATTTCCCATATATTCCAATTAATTACCTTTTTAAATTGACATCCATGATTTTTGCTCATTTATTCTTTACACTTCCACTGTGACTACTTTTCCCCAGGCCCCACTGCCTTTCTTCCTTCCTTCCTAGACTGTTGGCCAACATGTTCTCATCTGTGGCTGGCTTCCCCTCTCTGGTCCATCCTGCGCATGGCGGCCAGACTATTCTGCTTAGGGGACTGTCTTGTGCTCCAAAGTGCCTATCATTTCAAGTGCTCTCTCATCTGAAACCAGTTTACCCTTCATAGTCCTTATACTTCAGCAAAAACAAACGGCTTGCTCAGTTGTCCTCAT
This sequence comes from Ursus maritimus, assembly GCF_017311325.1. Lineage (NCBI taxonomy): Eukaryota > Metazoa > Chordata > Mammalia > Carnivora > Ursidae > Ursus > Ursus maritimus. The sequence continues at coordinate 51,700,652 of NW_024423344.1, forward strand.
ATCAGGTATGATGTCATCCATGCCATGCCCTCCACTTGCTAAAACCTTCTTTCTCACTCTCCCACCCACTCCAACTCAGCCTGGGCAAAGCCGCCTTCCCTCAAGGCTCAACTCAAATACCACCTCCTCCCCAAGATCTTCATAATTGTTCCTAATTGATAATACTCTCAGCCCTTTTAACCCCCATACACTTCATTTTGAAGAATCTGCTCTCGAATAAGATCTGTCAAAATCCCAACACACTGCACCTCTCTCGGGAAACTGTCACTTCTTCTCCTGCAAATGGTGCGTCAACGCAGGTGAAATCACCACTGTATGAGCGCTCCCTGTGGGTCTCAATGCACTCTGTGTTCTCCAAATATTTAGCATAATGTCTTCATACTAACTGACTTTTCCTCAGAGCATTTATTCATTTATTTATTCAACAAATATTTATGGAACCCCTACTAGGTATGAAATGTTGTCCTAACTAGGGGATATACCGATAAACCAAACAGACCCAAATCCTTGTCCACACGGAGCTTGAACTTTAGTGTATGAGAAGGACGAGGGAGGGGACAGGCAGTAGATCATAAAATAAGTAAGAAAAACATATAGCATTTTAGAAAGTACCAAGTGCTACGAAAAGGAAGTTAGAGGTGTTTAAGGGGTCTGGGAAGTGCCAAGTGGGTGCTGGTGAGGAGTATGATTCAAATAGGCCCGCCAGGGCACCTGGGTGGCTCAGTGAGCTAAGCGTCTGCCTTCGGCACAAATCATGATCCCACCTGGGATCGAGCCCTGCATAGGGCTCCCTGCTCTTCGGGGAGTCTGTTTCTCCCTCTCCCTCTGCCCCTCCCCACTGCTTGTGCTCTCTCTGTCTCTCTGTCAAATAGATACATATAATGTTAAAATAAATAAATAACTAGGCTTGCCACAGTAGGCTCAGTGAGAAAACTGAGCTCAAGCTGGAAGGAGAGAAGCCAGTGAGTCTTTCGGACAGTCGATGGGGAGAGCATTCCAGCAGAGAGAAGAGCCTGCAGAAGACCCTAAGGGGGGCTTATCTGGCTTGTTTCTAGCACAACAGGGCAGGGCGCTGGGAGACCAGCAAGAAGGGGACAGGAGCAGGGGCAGAGATCAGAGAGGGAGTGTGGCAGGGAAGGTAGATCACAGGAGGACTTCGGCTTTTCCCCTGCGAGAAATCAGAACGCGCTGAAGGGCTTTGAGCTGGAGCGCAGCGATCCGGGATCCAGTCCTGCCTTTATCATCTTCTACTCTCGTTCCGTTTCACCTTTTGTGCATAAAGATGTTGGCCTAAGAGAGACTCATGTAAGAGTCCCACTACACGCGTGGGCAATCAGTGGGCCCCGAGAGTGGGAAAGCCACTGCCTTCTCCCTCCTGCTGGCTCGGAGACAACAGAGCTGAAAAGGTGGCGGAAACGGGTCCCACCGACCTACCTGTAGCTCTGGCTTCTTGGGACCATCCGTGCACTGACTGCTCTCTCCCATCAGGCCACATACACTAAGCAGAAGCCTCTAGTCTTTCTGACGTTTTACTTAAGATTTCAGGTATTCTAGCAATAGCTTTCGGATAGCTTTGTCAATGCATAACGTAACAGTAATGGTTACTGAGTATTCCACAAAATTGTCAACCTAGCCACTGGCTTTAAGTCTGGTTTTGGAACCGCCGTTTTCATGTTGCTTTACTAGCAGATAGGGAAGATTTAAATTTAAAGTGGGTCTGTTGTCTTGCCCTCCCACTCCATCCTCTTGTGTGAGTCTTAAGGAACTGTGGGTTGGGTAAAAACTTGTCATGGCAGGGTGGCAGGGCCTTGTGCGCTGGGTCCAGGGGGGCAGGTGTGGGGGCAACACTCCCTCTGTCTCTTGCCACGAGTCACAAGTCGCTCCCGAGGCGCTGAAGGAAGGGTCCTGTTGAGTCCTCCTCACGAAGAACCCCAAGTGCCTGGCATCTTGCTCATCTCCGTTCCGTGCTTTTGTGACCTTGCTAGAGTGTGTCATGGGGACTGTACTGTCATGTGGATGAGATGGTGGGAGCTGACTTGGGACTGCTGCCACCTTTTCCATTCTAGTTCACGTGCTCACGGTCACTAACCACTTATGGATTCGGGCCTCTAAATAGGGAGGAAAGGTCTAAACTTCATATAGTTTACTCAGTCACAGGGAAGAAACTGCTTGCCGTGGTCCAGGCCTAGAGTCAGACCGTAGGCACCTGAGCACCGTGGGCCCTCTGCCCTCCTCCTTCCTTGCTACGTGACCTTGGGAATGTCAGCCAACCTCCCTGAGCTTCGGCTTCTGTGTTTGTCTGTTGGGGTTGACAAAAGTTATTTTGTAATATTGTTGTTAGAGTTTTAGTAATACTGCCTTACTGAGGACGTGGCATATGGCAGCTCTTCAATAAATGCCAATTCATAATCTCAAATGATTCTACTGTGATATCAAATGTAATTCTTCCTAGTCATGTATTTCAGCAATTTGCCTTTAATACATACAACAGATTAATGACTTTTCCCTGACTTTAAATGTGAGTGGCACTGTTGAGTCCACATATATTTTAGAAAACTTGATTTTCAAGGTAATCCTTCTACCGGGCTGATGACAATGAAGCGGAAATTGCTGTTTGTTTAGCTATAAAGAATATTACCAGAGGGAGTATTGTGAAATATCAGAATGGGCAGAAAGAATTGGTGAGTGAATTTTAAAGTTCTTTTTTTCCCCAAAGATTTTCAAAGAGAGATACATTTTGTACACTGAGGGTTTTGGTCCTTTCGTGTACAGATATTTTGGGAGACCTGTTATATGTCAGGTTCTGAGAATAACAAATAACTGGGCTTCAGCTCCTAGCCTGGAAAAGTTTTCAGTCTGGTAGAGAAACACTGTATTGTATTATATTACCATGTGATGAGTTCCAGCAGTGTGAGCCATACCTGAGGGCAGAGGGGGATTTTCATGATCTCTTGCTATCTATTCCAGCTGAACGGTTTGGTGATGAGAAATAAGGGACCCGGATATTGTGATTTGGGGAGGCCATTCCCTGCTAAGACAGCACTGGGTGTTGTGTGCTAATGGGGGAAGGGTATTTAGGATAAAAGAATTGTTAGGTACTTCTATTTTTTCAAGTGATTAGTGGCCATAGCATTTCCATTTTTGATAGATTGTTAACTCCTTAATGATTATGAAAAATCTCCCTTCTCTATAGGCTACTTTTTTTCCTACCATTGAAATTATGACCATTGATTCCCATCTGTGTAGACAAAAGTAACACAGGCAAGTAACCTAGAAAAGAGACTCTCGGATATTTGCATGTCGGCCCTGCTGGACATAGGGGTTGGGGCTGCCATGTAGACTGAGTCCAAGGGACTTAAAATGAAAGGAGGTTTGGGAAGCCACCGCCAAAGGCGACTCTGATACAGGGACGGGCCTCTCGTGTCCTGCCAAAACGGGAGCGGTTCTCAAGCTGTTTAACTTGTGATTATTTTCTCCAGTTGCCTTTTCTTTGAAAACTAATTGTAGATGTGAAATGGCCATGTTTAAATAATTCATAAAAAAATAATAAATCCAGAGGAAAGTGGCAAAGGTGCAGAGAAACCTGGCGAAGTACAAAGAAGGGGTCGAGCCCGCTGCAGTTCTCCAAAAGGCTCCCCTTCCTCTGGAGTGCTTAATTAGGCCTGCCTGCCTGTTTGGCCCTGGGTTGGTTTTGTTCTTTCAAGAGAGCTGTTGACCTGATCCTACATGAGAACGCACCGAGCCGTCACTCCTCACAGCTCGTGAAAACATTTGTAAATGCTGTTATTTGGGCACGGGGAAAAAAATTGGTACCTTCTGACTGAGGAAACTCATACATTTATAATTGTATTTTTTAATATTGAGAAACAGCCTTTTAGCTCTACCAATTATGCAAACTAGTTAGACAACATTGTTTAATGTAAGCAACTAAATGCCCAGAAGATCCTTAACTAGAAAAACAAGAGCTTCTGCAAGTTTTGGAGATTCTTCCAACCAGACAATTAATTGAACTAACTCGACAGTGCTTTTGTGAGGTTTATAGCTCCTGGAACTATTGCTGTGCTTACAGAAGCGTTTTAAACGTTACATCCTTGAAACTTCTAGATCAATTAGTTTGTGATGGAAGGCAATCTCTAGGTCTAAAATTACTTTTTATGCTGATGTATCATTTTCATTAAGAGGCTTTTTCTTTTCTTCTTCTTTTTTGTGTGTGTGTGTGTGTGTGTGTGACTAATTAGTACTCCTGCCCTGGAGAAGCTGCTGCGTATTGGTTAGACTTTCCCCAAGCTTTGAGGGAACTTCTACCATGCTCTTAATAGCCCCTCTTCAAATGTGGGTGGGGAGCTGGAATCGTAGCGCAGGAAGGAGCTCAAAAGTGCTACAAGGAAACGAGTTAGGTTTCTCTACTCTGTTACACCTGCTACACTCGGCAAGGCTTCAGAACTGGTGCTGCTCACTCACTGCTTCAACTATTCCCTATGCTCATTTTATTTTCTCTTTTAAAAGTACCCTGGTGTTTCCTCTGCCACATAATACCAAATATGCTTCTGCCCGACGCTTTGTGATTGAAAAAGTGGTCTTCAAAGTTGACATTCAAAAGTGCCCATCTGGCTCCCTCAATACTACCGTGTCTCTTTTGTTTTCCCGAGTCTCAGCCGAGGAGATGTTTGTCACTTAATTGCTGCTCAGGATCACAGATGATGGTTTATAGTTTCGGCGAATTGTGGGCAGCACTTTGTTAACCAACGGAAGAGCGCGCTGGTACTTGATAATTAGCCTATGGAGCTCAACTGGCCCTTAACGGCACCTGCCCGACCAGCATCAGGGAGCCTGTTTCAACACACAAGCTCCTTCTTGTTAATTAACCTGTGTGCACTTGTTACAAACGATACCTATTTGTTTCCAATTAATACATTTGCTGCCACTTTAAATATTCATTTATTATTATGCTTGTTAAGTGAAAGGTGGAGAAGAATGGTTTGGATGACTTCCATCAGTATGCACTGAGCTTTAAGAGATCAACAAATCGACTAATATGTCAGTTATGTTGCTATGTGTTCAGTGGGCCCCCAAATCCGCTTGAGTAAGATGAGTTGCTCTCAACCATGAAAACAAGACAGGGGCGATTGAGAAGCAAGGCACCCATGATAGTAATCAGTGAATTTTCAGTAGAGGAGAATTTGCCTAAATGTTCATTGCAATTCCTGTGAGGCTTGGCTCCATTCCCCTATCTACATCATGACTACTTTGTATCTGGAGCGATAAAAAACTGGAGGCGTGCAAACAGATATGTCTTGATTTTCCCTTCAGCTGGCTTCAACCAAATGAAATGATGAACCAAAATTGAGAGGAATTTGCTTAGTTACTCTTTAGCAGAAGTAATTTGAAAATCATAAGGAAATTCAGGTGCATATCATATGTCAGAAGTATGCTAATTGAAAAAGCAGTAGGAACAATAAATATGCATTCATTTAGCATCTTTTACATAAAATCTAGACTAAAATAGCGATTCTTGGAAAAGCTGCCAAAATTATCACTTAAAATTTTGGTGCTCTATAATTGATTTCAGGTATTTGTTATTGTTCTCCAAAACTCATGTTGGAAAATTTCCTAAAATACATTTTTCTCAAAGTAAGAATATCCTATCTTAGGGGCGCCTGGGTGGCACAGCGGTTAAGCGTCTGCCTTCGGCTCAGGGCGTGATCCCAGTGTTATGGAATTGAGCCCCACATCAGGCTCCTCCGCTATGAACCTGCTTCTTCTTCTCCCACTCCCCCTGCTTGTGTTCCCTCTCTCGCTGGCTGTCTCTATCTCTGTCGAATAAATAAATAAAATCTTAAAAAAAAAAAAAAAGAATATCCTATCTTATAAATTATTTAAAGGTGTGAAAAAATAATATTTTATGCCAATGTAAGGAAGGACTTTTAATTTTTATTTGGATGAAATATTGGAGTGATGTGGCTTTAAGATTTGCCCCTCAGAATATTTTCTTTCTGTTTTTGTTGCATCAAAAATCATGCTTATGTGACTTCAACTAGGTTCTCTTAACTGCATAAGGAGTTCAAAATACACTTGAATATTGATGGAAGCAACATTCCCACAGCCACCAATCAATTACTTTGATCCTTCTGTTTTAAAATTGGTCCAATAATGCATTTTAGAATAGGTCAATACCGCCTGCTATATGGAGTAATATGTCTAATTTGTTTCTATTCATCATGATCATGTAGTTAAGAACAATATGCTTAAGATCCCCAGTTGTCACTGAGAAGAATGATGTGTAAAATTGACAAAAGAATTTATAAAATTGCTATATGGGTATAATGTTTTGAAGAGATGGAACACATCCCTGCATCCTCTTTTTCCCTCAGACGTGTAATACTCCGGGTATATTGTTCATTTGCATTAACTTGATGGGTAGCACACCTGAACACCCACATTCTGTCCACCAACTTGAAAGAGACCATTTCTCCTGCCCAGAAGGAATGCTTTCTTGCTGCCCTCTGCAGCATCCTGCAGAAAACTTAGAGAAGAAATGCCTTTCGCTCTTGCCTTACCAAATCGCTTCTCTTCCCCATACGGATTCTCCCTTAGCAGCACCAGCGAATACTCCTGGGTACCCACCCGTGGCAAGTGCTGTGGAGATGTTACCAGAAGGACTGTAAGAGCATCCACTACCACGATCCTATATGTTAAGCTCTGCTATCGCCAATTTGGGGTGGTTATCAGGGGACAGCAAGAAGGGGAAGCACGGGCATTCATCCTCTAGCTAATGTCCTCTGTGTGCCTCACCCATTAAAAGAATATAAATTCATTATGTGACATATGAAAAAAAAAAAAAAAAACCCTGACCTGGGACTCAGGAAACCTCTCTGTATTGCCTTTGTGAAGTGAGAAGCATCCTCGTGCCTGAGTTGATTCATCTATTCCTTCTTACCTAGCACAACTGGAGAACCAAGGGGAGAAAACCTCACAGGCTGTTTTCCTTTGCATTCTGGTATATGTTGGACGCACAGGGGGGATGCCTAACTTTTAGAACAGTAGGGCTGTGCTTAGTGTGCTATAATCAATATAAAATACCCATCCTTCTATCATTAAGTGGGTATTTGGAAAAAGTCGTTACATCCTTAGGCACTGTTTAGTGCTAGGAAAGAACTTAAAAATTCATAGTGGTCACTTACCTGAAGTCTTATCTCGCCTATTGCCGATACCATTCTGATTAAGAACACATGTGCTACCCGAACTGCTATGCACAACTGCATTTACCTACTTCCATAATAAATGTTGTAAATACATGTTACTTATGTGCAAGTCTGCTTAGTCATTAATTGAAATGAACTATATCGATCCAGTGCTCACTATAAGCCAAGCAATCATTGTCTACTATTTGTAAGATGATTACAACACTTAAGTCCCTGTGCCTTTGATTAATATTCTTGGTGCTGATTGAGGCCTAGTGGAGCATTCACAATTATTAGGTTCTTTTGGGTAGATAAACATAGCTTCTAATAGTTAGAAGTAGGTGAAGGCTAAAATTCTTTCCCCCCTCAAAACTTTGCTACCTAATGGTATATTACAATAAAAGCAATTGTGAGACTTAATTCTTCAACACATATATCTCTCCATAAGCAGGGACAAGACAAAGACACACAATCTGCTCTGTAAAAACATTATTTTATAACCTATTATGTAGGTAAATGTGTGCCTACCAATTCTAGCTATACACATTGGGCCTTTTACCCAATGGAGCAGACGGAATGTGTCACAGGATTCAGGTGGAAGACGGAGGAGAGTTCGCCATGAATGGTGGTGGAGAAATGCAACACAAAAGAAGACTAACTTGACGAGACTCCCCAGAAAAGGCAGGTCTTAGATGAATAGAGTGGGGCCAAAGACGTCCTAAGCAGGAAGAAACCACCAAAAGTTCAAAGGTGGAAACCCTGCAGTCAGGCTTACATATTTATGGGATTGCACTTTTCCTAAATCCAGCTGTCAAAGTTGGAACAACATTTTGAACAAGAGGAACATTACCATCAAATTATAGGTGTCTTAGCAGCCATACCACCAGAATTAATCTATTCTAATAGGCCACTCAGGCATAAAGATTGTGGATTTTCTATTTTTTATAGGCAACTTGACTTTCAGTTAGAATATTTTATAACCTATTCCCTAAAATATGAAGGGCTGTGAAAATACTACCTGTAAGCCCATTAGCTGTGCAGTGCGTTATTGCTGCTAACAGTGCCAAGAGAGCAACAGTCTTTCCTCATGTTCGTTCGTTCATTCATTCATTCATTCAGCCATCTGGATTAAGCACCCACCATGTATCCAGCACTGTGCTAAGTTATAAGCAGTTTCAGTGAGTTGAGAGAAATGCTGCTTAGCTATCTTTACCACCTAGTGACTGTGATGACATTAGTTGACTAAGGCAAATGTCCCAGGCTGTGACCAGGGAGTGGTGGGTGATGGTGGTGGGAAGGAGGAGAGAGCAGAGAGCCTTAACTGAATGAAGCACTAACCCCTACTGAGACCCTTGCCTGTGAAAATTCTTAGCTGTTTTCCAACTGGTAATCTGGAAGGCTAAGCTTGCTTTTAAGGATGCCTAGAGTCCAGGCTTGTTTTGACAATTTCCAAAAAGTAGGCTTACCTAGGACTCTCAAATTGATTTTGAAATGGGGTTTCAGGGTCCCTGGGTGGCTCAGTTGGTTGGGCGTCTGACTTCGGTTCAGGTCATGATCTCAGGGTCCTGGGATCGAGTCCTGCATCGAGCCCTGGATTGGGCTCCACACTCAGAGGGGAGTCTACTTCCCCTTTTCCTCTCCTTCTGCCCCTCCCCCTGCTCATGCTTTCTCTGTCTCCCTCTCAAATACATAAAGTCTTATAAAATCTTTTAAAATCTTATAAAATAAAATAAAATAAAATAAAATAGGTTTCAATGTACAAAGTAGGAGGCCAATGAGGTGACTCCATCTGTACACATTATTTGGTCTCATTTTCCAAGGGCATCCAGAGAATTGTCAAGAATTGCCAGCTGTTTTCCTGTCTGTACCATAAGGAAGTTGAGCTTCTAGGCTTCAAGTTACTATGCCAGGGCAACTCTATGCCCAGATTTGCCTGGGACAGTCCAGGTCCTATCAGTTTTCCAATTGTGTAATTATTATTATTATTTTTTAAAGATTTTATTTATTTATTTGACACAGAGAGAGAGACAGGCAGCAAAAGAGGGAACACAAGCAGGGGGAGTGGGAGAGAAAGAAGCAGGCTCCCAGCAGAGGAGCCTGATGCGGGGCTCGATCCCAGAACGCCAGGATCATGCCCTGAGCCGAAGGCAGACGCTTAATGACTAAGCCACCCAGGCACCCCATCCAAGTGTGTAATTATTAATAGCACCTAATTTCCTCCTTTAAAATGTCCTATTGACATGATAAATCATGTGGTCAATTAATACTAGCTGACTTCAGCCTTGAATAATACGTCTCTAAATCCACCAACAATTTGGGAAAGAAGACTTCTGGATAGGTTAAAATCCTTCCAACCAAGGAAAACTGCTAGAGCATCTTCCTGAGCTAGTTACATGATATTAAAACAGTTTGGTCAATGCAGCCAGATGGTTGATAAGTCAGGGACACAAATCAGTGTGGCCTGGTGGTCCAGGACACAGACTCGAGCCAGCCAGCCAGATTTACAGCCCAGTTCTGCCACTTCCTGCCATGTGACCTTATCCTCACTCAGTTTCCTTGATGTAGAGTAGGGATGCTAAGAGTATCTATCTCATAATATTGCAATGAGGATTATATTAATTAATATATGTAAAGTGCCTAGAACAGTGCCTGGCACACTGTTAGTGATGTCGTAAGGGTTTGCTCTCATTACTACCTCATCCAAAAAGGTAGGCATGGGAGTGCAGATACCTCATCAAGATGCTGATTTCATTTCCTTTGGATATGCCCAGAATATGGCATTGCTGGTCATAAAGTAGTTCCATTTTTAATTTTTTAAAGAACCTCCCACACTGTGTTGTTATAATGTCTGCATCAATTTACCTTCCCATCAACAACACACAAGTTCCCTTTTCTCCATATCTTCACCAACATATGTTATCATTTCTTTTGTTTTCCATGTCGGATCATCTTTCATCAAGTATAAAGACTTCCAGTCACGCCACCTAGAGAGATCAGTTTACCCCCTGCTCTGTTTGGCCACCAGTCTCTTGTCTCTCTCCTCCTCAGTGCTGAGGCAGATACCATTTCCACAGGAATGAGCAATCCATGGTTTGTGGCCTCTGCCAATAACAAAAGCCCTGGACAGCCGGGTGGCAGAGCTGTTGCCACTGGCATCTTTTGTGTGAACTACATCAAAAGAACCAGAGTGTCTCTCTCCATGGGTGATCAGACCAATTCTTCCCAGGTTAGCACCTCCAGTCACCATACACAGATTATCAGTGTCAAACTGGATGAATCAGTCATCTTTCCAGTCTCCAGATCAATCTGGGTGGTGTCATCCAGCTTGATGAGGGGATCAGGATAGCAGATGGTGTGAGGTCCCCAAGTGAGGGATTCCTTTTGTCCCCACAAAAGTCTTTCTCACTCTGCACAACTTATACTTGGCCTCCTTAGGTATAATCTGATGGACAGCAAAGTGACCCCTGGTGTCATAGGTCGACAGAAATTCTCCCCGGTCTTGCCGATGCTGATGACGTCCATCAACCCAGCAGAGTAGGTTAAAGCAGATCGGACCTTGCCGTCAATCTTGATAAAACCCTGCACACAGAGCTTCTCTACTTCGTCTCCTTTTAGTGCATACTTAAGTCTGTTCTTTAGGAAAGTGATGAGAAGGAGACATCCTCTCAGTTTAGGGGGACCAGTAGATGGGCAAGGGGCAAATACACCAGTTTATCCAGCAGCCAGTGCTTTGGAGCCACTACACACTTCAGACGCTTCTTGGGACCAGGAGCCGCAGCTGTGCTAGGCGCGAAAAGAGCTGTTATCATTTGTCTTTTTGCTAACAGCCATTCTAACAGGTGTGAGGTGCATTTCCCTGATTAGCGATGTTGAGCACCTTTTCATATACCTTTTAGACATTTATGTCTTCTTTCGAGAAATGTCTATTCAGGTCCTTTGCCCATTTTCCAATCAGGTTATTTGTTTTTTTGCTATTGATGTTGTACGTTCATTGCGGCATTATTCAAAATAGCCAAGATATGGAAACAACTTAAATGCTCATTGACAGATGAACAGATGAAGAAAATGTGGTCCACATATAATGGAATATTATTCAGCCTTAAAAAGTCAGGAAGTTCTGTCATTTGCCACAACATGGCTGAAACTGGAGGACATCATGCTAAGTGAGATAAGCCGGATGCAGAAAGACAGTACCGTACGATCTTACTCACATGTGGAGTATAAAGTAGTCAGAGTCATAGAAGCAGCGAGTAGGATGGTGGTTGCCAGGAGCTCAGGGGAAGGAGAAATGGGGAGATTTTGATCAAAGAGTACAAAGTTTCAGTTATGCCAGATGAATAAGTCCTGGAGATCTGCTGTACAGCATGGTTACTGCGGTTTAAAAATCTGTACTTTATACTTGAATTTTGCTAAAGAGGATAGATCTTAAGAGTTCTCAACACATACGCACACAGTAAAAGAAAGCAAGAAAGGAAACTAATAGCTCTGGGAGGTGATGGATATATTAGTCAGCCTGATTGTGGTAATCATTTCACAACGGGAATGTTTGTCACAACACCAAGTTGTACACCTTAAATACGTACAATTTTTATTTGTCAATTATACTTAAGTGAGACTTTTAAAAAAGGTAAGCATAGATGAGTTAACACATCTTGTATAGATGGGGCTTTAGTAGAGAAATGTCAACCCCTAACTCAACAGACTAGAAAGCAAATTTAATCATCTTTGAAACCAATGGCAAGTTGCCATAAAACTTTAATTAAGATGTTTGGGATATAGGGACACCTGGGTGGCTCTGTTGGTTAAGTGTCTGCCTTCAGCCCAGGTCATGATCCCAGGGTCCTGGCATGGAGTCCTAAGTCAGGCTCCCTGCTCAAAGGGGAGCCTGTTTCACCCTCTGCCTGCCACCCGCCCTGCTTATGCTCTCTCTCACTCTCTGACAAATACATAAATAAAATATTTTTAAAAAAGATATATGGGATATATATTAAAATAAAAACAAAATTTTTATTTACAATAACACTTTGAGCATATTCGAAGTGAAACCTTCTTTTATCTCACTGACCCTACAGAGATGTTACTATGTTCCATTTTATTACCCTCAAGATAATGAAGCATGCTGGTATCAATTATAGTATCTTAAAATTTTTTATCTTCTAATATTATAATATTCTAAGCCCCCCATCGAATATAAACTCTATTTATGTCTCCCCCGCTCTGTGTAAAAGGCATCATATATATTTTTGATTTGGATATGCCTCTAAACCGGATAAATGTCATTGTAGACATCAGATGCAGTATACGTTTAACTCAAAAAAGAATCAGTGATAATAATAGGGTACGTTAACTTGGTAATACCTGACTGTTGCTTCTTGAACTGGGATTAGGCTATCAGACAGTTCCCAAAAGTAAATACCTTGATAGAATGATCACAATGGAATTTAGAAATTAAATCCAAAAGACTATGTTAATGTAGCATAAATGGGAACATGAGAAAATATCAAAGTTGAAGTTTTTGTTGGAAGATGAATTTGAAATGATCTCTTATGCATATGCAACTTTTAATACATACTCTCTGAGGTACATTTACACTCACATTTAGAAGTCTAATTAGTAATAAAAAGGAAAGAGTTCATAATGATAGCACCCTGCTCTTAGGGTCCCTATTATACATTCCGAAAACAAATTCATTAATATCTTAATATACGTGGTGTCATTTTCTGCACTTAAATATTTCAGCCCAAAAGATGTAAGCTCCCCTACCTCCTTTTTTTTCTTTGCATTTAATCTGTAAATTTGAAGCCTAGGGATCTTGTTACTTTCAAAGTCAGACTTTTGACATTTTTCTCCTGCAAAGTAAAAGATTTGGGGGGGAAAAAGTAGCCACCATGCTTTGAAATATGTGCTTTTTCTAATATGTGCTGTTTCTTGAAAAGGCTAACAGGCGTTTGGAGAGTGAACCATCAAAAACACCACTTCGGAGGCTGCTCTTTTAGGCTATTATGGGTAGAATGCCTCTTAACCCTTGAGGCAACTCAACAATTGAGTTAAGGAGATTTTCGTGTATCGGTTTTGCCTGTCACATGGTTGACCTAACTTCAGGATATACTTTGCAGCTGAAGGTTCATTTCCCTCCATTTGTTAAGTGGCTAATTATAAAGGTTCACAAAAGAATTGACACAAGGGAAAGAGAGGGGCCTGGCTTCTCTCAGCAGCCCCAAGAGGCCCGGACAAGCGTCATTTGTAAAAACAGAGCACAAATTAAGCAATGGCCATAATAAGCTGCAAGGAGCTGGGGTGTAATGAAAGGGGAATTCTTATGTCGATGCAGAGCAGGCACTAAACTGTTGGGATTTTTGTTTATTTTGTTTTTTACATTGACAACGAACTCAATATAAGTCATCCTGTTTAAGCATCTAAGGCAAAAAATAAAATTTTGAAACTGAGTTGACCATAACAAGCTAAATAAAAAGACAGTTTTATCCCCACAGCTGGGATTTGCAAGTTTATTTTCTCTCTATGATATATTGAAAATACTTTTGAATTCCAATAAAAATTGGTTTTATTTCCTGAATAAAGTTATTAGAAATAATGACCAGAAACAGGAGTGTGACATGACACATCTGTATTAAGACACAAACATTTTCCATCAAGTAACAATCAGCTTTCCTCTTTACACCCACTACCATGAATTCTAAATACCAGCCTTTTTAACACTTGAAAAAGCATAAACAACAAAGAAAACTCCCTTTACTTAGGAGTGTGATAGCTAATGATACAGACTGGAAATTGCTGCATTGTTTCCACCTTTCATCAAAACATCCCTATGCATAGTATTCGCATCATTATGTAAGACATTTGCAAATATGTATAATGCTTTTGCCTATGGGAAAACTCTCCTGCTCTAATGTATTCCTGAAAGATGAATGAACAATTCTTGAGGTATGATAAAAAGATTCAGAGGGTTGGATAGAGCAATGATATTAAAGCCACAAGCTCATCATTTAAATTTTTTTTAAATGTCAACTGCTAACACTGCAGGTCTCTGTTTTACTTATTTTTTTTTCTCTGCAAACTCACCCCCTCTTTTCCAATTCCTTCTCTGATTCAAGATCAGCATCCCCCAATTTGCTGGAGGCTGCCTGCTTTGATACTTCAGCGGGGATCTTGTGAAGCCAGAAGTGCTCCCTGGCTTCAGATCTCTGATCTGGATTTTTGCCTGATTTGAGATTTTCAGTAGCATCTGAAACAATTGTGGAAACTGGGGCATCACCAGATATCCAACTCGTTACCAGCTGAATTTAGTAATCAGACCAGGAGCTGATGCTTGGAGCATATGTGGGCTCCACTGACACTGAAATTGTAAAAATGTGAAACGGGTCTTCATCAGATGTTCAAAAGCAAATGGGGAGGTGATAAGGGGACTAACAGACTGGAGGAAGCGAGAACATTCATGCCAGCAGAGGTGGAGTAAGAACACAGGTGAGCCCCTGAGAGGTTCCACACTCGGAGACATCAGGTGTCTGATGGGAGCAAAGCCAAGAAGATATGATGGGGCTAAAGGTCTGTGTATCCAGTCGTTGATTTTCCCAAGAAGACTATAGTTTTACTTTCTGAGAGAAACTGAGTGGAAAGTCTCCAGAATTCAGGTACAATGGACACACAAGGGGTCAGGCTCAAGGTGTAGGGCTGCGAACATTGATTTGATTAAGAGAAGCAGGTTCAGAGAATCTTTACCACCAATCAGAAAAAAGAGAAAAATGGAAGGACTCTTCTTTGGGGAAACCGAACTGACTTTAAAGAGAGCTTTTGATAAAAAGGTCACCTTGCTTCCTGATGAGTCCACAGCGAAATCCTTCAGTGGAAAATCCCATCCATACACATGGAGCCTCTGATTTGCCTTTAATGCTTCATTCATAAACACTGACAGACAATAGGAGATCATCAGGCATTTGAGTAAAGCCTCCAATATGAAAAAGAGGATAAAAATAATCATACAAACAAAGGAATCCAGAGCAGACAATGCAGAGTACAGAAAAAACTTTAAAAAATAATAATATTCTTGGAGAGTCAAGAAAAGATATTGTTCATAAAACAAGAACTGAATGCTTTGAAAAAGAACAGAGAACAAGAAAGAGCTCTTATAAATGGAGACTAGGAAAGCCAAGATAATAATGTAATAGAAAGGCTGATAAACACAAGAAAATTTCCCAGAATATATGTCAAAAAGACAAAGAAATGGAAAATAGTAGAATAAAAAAGAAAGTAGTCAATTGAGAAGATATAATGTTTTATTAATAAAAGGTCTAGGGAGAAAAGGGGGAATGAAGGAGAGGAAATTATCTAAAAAATAACATAAGGGGCGCCTGGGTGGCACAGTGGTTGGGCGTCTGCCTTCGGCTCGGGCTGTGATCCCGGCGTTATGGGATCGAGCCCCACATCAGGCTCCTCCGCTGTGAGCCTGCTTCTTCCTCTCCCACTCCCCCTGCTTGTGTTCCCTCTCTCGCTGGCTGTCTCTCTCTCTCTGTCAATAAATAAATAAAATTGTAAAAAAAAAAAAAATCTAAAAAATAACATAAGAAAAGCCTTCAGAACTGAGGGCATTTGTCCTCAGGCTATAAGAATATTGTTAAGTACCCAGTACCCATAAATGAAAGAAACAAAACAACGAGAGCAACAAAATAAACCAAGGTATATCAACATGAATTTTCACAACATTAAGGATAAACACAAAATCTTATATCTTAAATTCAAGAAAGAAGGAAAGGAAAAAAACATGGAGAAATAGATTAAGAAAAAGATAAAAGACATAGCAATATATCACATAGAAAGAACACAGAATCAGAATGGCGTCAGATTTCTCAAAAGTGACATTGGAAGGTAGAAGAAATGGAAAAAATTGCTTTCAAAACTCTACAGCAAATGACTTTAAAACCCAAATTTTATATTATGAACATTCTTAATTGGGTCTGAGAGTAGAATAAATATATATTTACGCACACCAGAACTCCCAAAATTTTACCTACCATCAGCCATTTTGAGGAACCTACTGCAAGTTATAATCCAGAAAAAATAAGAAATGAATCAAGAGAAGAAATGCAGATTATAAACACTCAAATGCTAGGGTGAAAAAATGTTCTGATTTGTTTGGAACAGTCTTGGTTTAGCCCAATTGTTTTGGCATAATTATTAATAGCACTCCTTTTATCCTCAAAGGTATCCTAGCTATTTCTAAAAAATGGATATATCGTTTCACATTTTATGATATTCAAGACTTTTAGCCAAATTTCTCCATTTTGGTTCAGTGTCAAAAACCATGATGCACACAGTGGCTTAATTTATATACAATCTGAAAAACAGATCAGAAAATACACATGATTATCTTGAAGCTATGAAATAATTATGAGTAAACCTCTCATTAGCAGATGTAGCTTTCCTCCAAGTAAAGTTAGTAATTAAACAAAAGAAGAATATATAAAAATAAAGTTCCAACACTCATAAATTTCATTGGGATGTTTTACCCATTTTTGCTACTCATATAGGTCAATAGAAAATGCTTACCAAAGATTGCTTTCATAATACAAGTCATCTGTAAGGGTCATCACAAGATGCTAGCACACGAACCCCCATGATGTAATCTTCAAGTTCTTCAGTTTACCCTCAGTTGTCTTTACAGTTAAAATGAGGATCTCTTTATTTGAAGCCTAAAAATGAAAATATCTAAAGTGTATACACTTTTTAAAAGATGGGCCAAACAGAAAAATTGACTAGTTCAGAGATTGCCCTACCCTGGGCATTATGCGAAGCGCTATCCGTGCATGGCGAGCGATGGTTATATTCATGGGCTTCAGAGTCCAGTGCTCGGACTAGCTGTGTGACTTTGGGGATATTTACACAATTCCTCTCTGCCTTAGTTTCCTCATCCATGAGGTACAATTTGGTGTGCTTCGAATCAAAACGTGTTTCTGTTTACATTTTGTTATATGGATGTTTTCCAAATATGGCTGCCTTACTAAGCCTTTGTTGGAGTTGTCTTAACAATGTAAGTTAAGTCTTTGTTCCCCCAAACACTGGAGGAAGCCATACTGTGTAGTTTAAAATATGAGTGCATAGTGTGCCATTCCCCTAGCCAACAGAGAATATAGAAGGGAAGATACTCACCTACGTGACCGTCAGCCACAACATCCTTTCCTTTTTGACCTGGAAGAATGAACAAGCAAGCATAAAAACCGGTTGAAGACCTCACTAGGCTGCTTGAAGTCCAGGTCTTTTTCTGTGGGTAGAGTTAAGTAGAGTAACCAAGAAGCCAAGAAGGTAGCAAATATAAGAAGGAGAAATATCTCACCTGTCCCATAATGATTACAGCTGGTACCTGTTGTTTCGGAAGCCATGATGAGAGGTTATGTGGTCAACAGCAACACTGAGTCATGTAATCAGATCATACATAAATGTTGACAAGTTTCTTTACAGAGATGAAATGATAACTCACTTTCCAAATACTTATCAACATCTTAAAAATGTATAAGCTATGTGATAACTTCAGCATAATCGTGCTGACACCATTTATTTTAAGATTTAAGGATAAAAATATATGGTTTGTTGTTTTTTTTTTCTTCCTTTTTCTATACATGAAGCAAGTGATGATTAAAGAATTGAAGTTTTCTGGTGAATGAAACAGCCAGACCACTTTTCATGACAAAGTTGGTAATTAGAAGGCCAATTTAATGGTGAATCAGGCAGAAATATTCAAACCATGACAAATGACTTTAATAATGCAGCTTGCAATGCTTGAACAGAAATAAATTTCACTTCCTCAAACTCTCGCCTTTTCTGCCTGCCTGGAAGATAGAACTGTCCAGGAGGTATTTTGTACCCTTTATTCAGTAAAGCTTTTACTAGATTTTAAGCGACCAAATAGCTTGCAAATGCAAAACATCATTCAACTTCTTATGATTTTTTTTCCTGAAGGTAGACCGTGTTCAGAATTCTGAGTAAGTCAAGATTTATTTTTCTTCTGTTCTGCTTAGCCCTGCAATAGTGTTTTATTGTTGCCACTCTGACTTGAGGTATTAAAGGAGCTACATTGGCCTCAAAATTGAAAGCTAATTTTGGTGTTTGTCATAAGTTTGTTAAGACCACATGCATTCCACAGTTTGAAAAATTTCATTATTCTGTCCATGCTGGGGCTTCGTAATTGGATAGTAAGGATGTTCAAAGACTAATTTAGTGAATTGCACAATATTTTAAATGGAATTATGCAGGTTTATGGGTCCTTAGGGGATTCAGCCAGGAGCCTCTCGAGAAAATCTGTTTATCAGTAAATGATATTAGCAGCTTTCACCTAGCTTTTGTCTTCATTAAATTGCTGCTCCCCCAATTGAGGGTCACATCTGAGGCCTGCTTTGATAATTTGTCATTATTGTCTTGTTTATTGGAGCATAAAGTTGATACAGGCCAGGCTGTGCTGTTTATACACAATGTGCAAAGAAGTTTCTATTAACAATTCCACCAGTGCTAAATCAAAGTGGAATTTTTCAGGGTTCAAGAAAGGGGATCATTTGTCGCTTTCTAATTTCCTCTAAAACTCTCTGAGTACATGCCATGCCCCCTTGTCTCGTATGTGTAACACATAATGCCCTTGCTAGAGCCAATCTTCTGCAGACTTTCTTAAAAATCCATTCTTATCTTTAAAGATAAGGTTGAAAGTTGGAATTCTTTCGATAGTATTGAGCCATCATGCAAAACCCAACCCATGCCACAGACATCCCTTAAAATACGGCTTTCACCTATGATGACCATTAACTATTGATCTTAAGAGACTTGGGGTTGTAGGTGAGCTATTAAGATTGTTAAGAGCCATACTATTTATTGTAGCACAGGCCCGCATACTTTCTGTTGTACTTTGTGGAGTTCTCAGGCCAGCAACGGAAGGGGCATTGCTTGAAAGCTTGGTCATGGCGTATTGGAATGTATCACCGAGTACGTTGAAAATCGGTTGGCTTCTGACTGTGCTTTACATGTGGATTGCCATGGGGTGTTCTATGCCAGTGATGATGTGGGATCTGAAACTGGGGCACTGGGGCACAGGCACAAGTACACCCCATTTTTCAATCAGGTCTGTAATTTGAAGCATTTTTTTGCTAGGCGATTTGCACGTGTTTTGACTGCCTCTGCTTCTCCTTAGCAAAATCATTTGGTGGCCCCTGGTCTTCCCTCTGTAGATGATCTGGGGCTTGCTCGGCCCCCTGGTGGCATGTTCCGTTCCTCCCCCTGCATCTTCCGTTCCTCCACCCTCCATTAGCAGTCCCTGTGCCCCCAGGAGCAATACTGCTTTTTGTCTCTACAAGAGACGGGGCCTAGCAGGAAGGAAAACGGTTTAGCGGCCAAGGAAACCATACTTTTGTGGCACAGCCCAGGAGAAAGGAACTCCCGGTCCCCAGCAACACAAAGGGCGAATCCTCTGTTGGAGTTTACGCAGGTTAGTAGCAGCCCCCACGGGTTTTACCATACACACGCAGCATTCCCTTTGCCTGAACTGCCTTTGGCCCTGCTCTCCCTGGGAGGGAGGTTGAGAGGGCCAGTGCTCATCCGGGGACCAAACTATATCTTACCTGATGTGCTCCAGAGTTTTGGGGATGGAAAGAAGAAAAAGACCAACCCTTCAAAGGTAAAGCCAAGTAGAAATAGTAAGTTCCACCCTTAACGGCTCAGAATGATTGCGCAGGCCTTCCTCATGGAAGTTCTCAGGCCAGGAGCCTAGCCAACCTCATTTTTATGTACTAATACCTAGCACATCCACGGCATTCAAAGATTTACGGTTATTATCGCCATCCACTCACCCACATAATCACCAGCCTTTCACTTTAAAATGGTTAAAAATTGTTTCATGGATTGCAGATCATTAATGTAAATTAGACTATTTCTATATTTGATTTCTTAATTTTTAACTGGAAAAGAACAGCTCTCACACATACACTCCTTTTTTTTTTTTTACTTGAAAATTTTAAATGGCTCTCCAGACACCTCTTTCAATAACTCTTACCCTCCAAAGCTAGGCTGCCTTTTAATTTCACTTTAAAATAGCTACATTGGGACCATAATATGATTAGAACTAATGAATATTGTGGAGAGAAGCAAGAAAAATTTTATTTAAAATCTTTAAAAAGTATAAATACTTTATGTGATTAAGGACCTGTGGTTTATCCCCACCCGGCCAAGGACTCAATTTTGATTCTGAGATCAGTCATCTGAGCTCCTCAGGTCTCACCTTGCTGGTCTGCTCCAAAGAATCATGACTCCAAAGGCTTTCTCACTGGATAGTAGGAAGCTATTGTGTTAAAAAGACGTTACCAGCTCATAATAATAATGATAATAGTAAAGTCGTCCAAGTGAAAAGGCAATAGAAACTACTTATATATTGGGTCTAATAAAATCTTGCTTGTTTTCCTGTTAAGGCGCTCTGGACACAGAGAGCATTAGCAGGATGCTACCACCTAGACATTCTATAAAACGGCCAACTTATTAATGAATTATCGAATTTTACCTAAAAAGTTCATTCTTTAGAAAGAGTTCTTAGTCTTGACCGTTTCTTTCCTTTAAACTGGTTTCTCTAGCTTAATGCAGGCATTTGCAATTTGCTTGGTAGTCTGAAATTTAAGATGGTTTTATCAGAAAGACTTGGATGTCAAAATCCATAATTCTTAAGGAAGTTGAAATGAACTGTTGTTGCCAAAACATAGTTCCACCTTCCGAAGACCTCTGCGACCCTTAGCAACTCCTCCATCCATTGTAACTTTCCCAACGTGCAGGTCTTTCTCTCAAGGCTTGGGCACTGTTGCTATTGTTATGAGACAAGAGGCACTTTTTCATAAAGGTTGAGTCTGATGTCTCCATCAGAACAGTTGGTGAGTTATTTGGAATAGAGACAGCTAAAACTGTCTTTGTAAAATCAGCATGGTTAGTCCTGCTTGCAATTTTGAGAGACAACAGCGTGGAAGAGCCCTGAACACCACTGTTAGTCAAGGATCTCAGGCTGATTTTGATTCTGCAACCTGGGGCAAGTGTCCTCACGACTTGGCTTTATTGCCCTTGCTGTGGAATGATGGTGTGGACAAGAGACTTTGGCTTACTGCATTTGTCATAACAGCCTGTGGGCCACCTCGGGAGGTCAGAAAGAGGAAGAGCTGGTATTTTCCCCGTGGGTCAGACTGGGCAGATGTGCTCAGCTCCGGCACAGTCCAGAGATCAAAGCTGGGATTCCAGTGCATGGCTGGAAGCATAGAGCTTTGTAGGAAGACTCTGGCCTAAGGGGAAGACTAGAAATAGGCTTGTCAGCAGAAACAAACTAGGCTATGTTCATTTTTCTTCTTCTAGCTTTTGTATTCCTATTTTCTATGTAGACTTGAGCTTATTTAATTCTGCTATGGAATTTTAAAAGCAAGGCATTTCTTTGGCAGTTCTCATATTTGGTGAGAAATGATGAATATACAAAATGCTTTTGGCTTTAAAAGCATTAGGTCTTTGGAAGTGGCAGTATATATTGATTGATAGAATCCCGAATTTGGGACAAAGAAGATATAAAAGTTCTATTCCTTCACTTGTTAAAAAAGAAAACTCATTCCTACCCCCATTGTCTGAAGGCTCACTGCAACGGAAGGACTTATCCATCGCTGTCTTGAATAACAAACAAAAAAGTTTTAGAGGAAAGAGGATTATATTCAACTACTAAGCAAAAATCAAACAACACTATAATTTGATTTAGTTATGAAATTTAGAAATAACAGGCATTTCTACTTAAACGCAAAGAAACGCAGCTTTGAAGAATTGCTTGCCCATTGATACGTTCATGTTTTGAAATGGAATTTGACTTAATTTAGGAAAGAAATGTATATTTGCAGACTCGGTTTTATCTATGTTTTTTTGTTGTGAATATGTATCAGCTTGATTTTCAGAAAACTGACCTTTGAAAAATTTCTCTCCATAAGTGCACCTGAGCTACCTAGAATATAGGGTCTTTATTCCCTAAAGAAGCAGAAAACGCCTCAATGAATTTCTCTCTTCCTCTCTGAATCAGTTAACACTTTAACATTTTGTACTTTTTTTTTTTAGTTGGGAATTTATTTGTATTCTTGTTAATGTGACGATATTGGGGACTTTTGTTACAAATCCATCATTGAGGTGTGTTGAGGGCTGAAAGGAGGGGCAGGGAGATAAAGGGAAGAGAAACAGAAACAGAAAACATGGACAAAAAAGAGACCAAAGATTATAAGAGAGCTGATAATGTGAAAAGAAGCTCAAAAAAATAAGTAAAATAATAGATGGATAAGTAAATAACAAAGCAGGTTTTATTGCTCTATTGAACATTTGATTATGTAGCTTTTGAAGTTATTAATGTTAGCCTAAAAATCATAAGGAACAGCAGTTCATATGCATTTTTTTCTATACCCAGATCAACCATATTCATGAGCATTCTGATGGGTCATGGATATGTCTGGTCCTAGAGCAAGAGGAAGTCTTGTTAAGTATTCCCCAGAGAGAGAGTTGGTCTCTTGGGGCTGCTGATGCTCTCTCCTGCGGGTGAAGAGCCATCTCAACAGGACACGGCCCTCCCCCACAGGCTTCCCCCGCTGAGTTTCCCCTCCAGGTCTGCTCACAATTCCCGGGAGCTGCTTTGTTACAAAAAGAAGGCAAATTCCAAGACTGTCATGCTCTCCCCCAACTTTCACAGTTGTGGGGACATCTCTTAAAACCATGTCACCCCTGAAAGCTGAGCAGGCAATCTGTGGGAGGGAAGGGCAGGGAGAGGTAGTAATGTCTTTTCCCTCCTTTGAATTTCTAAACACTTGTTGGGGGTTTTTCCAAAACTACTCCCTGGTGGCAGTTCCCCCTGAAGTGTTACTTTTCTGTATTGCTGCCGTACAAATGATATTTATATTTTTATAGTAGGTTCACTGTGCAAGGCACTGCAGATATTTCTCAGGACAGCATGTGTTTGAAATTGGGCAAATTAAATGTTTGGCAAAATATGCTCCATGGAAACACCGCTCCCACAAAGTCCTCCTAGATCAAAAGAAACATTTGGACAAATAATTTTGATAAATGCTGCATACTATCTCTCCCTCATGGTTAGCTGCAATGCACGTTAGTAGATCGAAGCTCTGGGAGTCCTGTAGAGAGGACCCATTTCACTGCATTGCACCCAGCTTCCCAATCAACTTCACATCCCTTTTTGGAGTAGCACCTGTGTCGGTGCTCTGTAACTGGCTGGGGGGTGGGGCATACACTTCGGCAAAGCCTGGCCGAGGTCATCCGCAAATGAAAGGAAAGCCAACGTCTGATGGAATAGTGCAGCGAACAAGGGCCAAGATCAAACAGGAGTGATAAGAGATACGATCATTCCATTCTCTAATCCCACTGAACAACCCACTCACCATCTATTCAAGCTGGTCAACAGAAAAAGTTGATATCCCTAGCAGTACTGACTAGAAACACTGGGGCAAAATTAGCAACCACGATTAAATTGAAATAAGCTTTTGAACTGCCCACCTATGTAAGCTGAAAAACCACTAGAATTTGCCTGGCTACTTAATCCTTGGGTCAGGCAGTAGAATTTATTATATCATCATTTCTAATACCCAAATTACGATTCACATTTTTAAAGCCGGTTGACTAGTCATATAGTGGATTCCAAATTGACCTTAGTCTTAGGGTTCATATTCCATGCTTCA
This sequence comes from Ursus maritimus, assembly GCF_017311325.1. NCBI lineage: Eukaryota > Metazoa > Chordata > Mammalia > Carnivora > Ursidae > Ursus > Ursus maritimus. Next base: position 51,724,560 of record NW_024423344.1, read on the forward strand.
GTTTCTTCAAAGAATAAAATTATAAAAGTGCAACCTCCAAATCAGTGAGATGATCTATCGATTAAAAAAACTCCAGGTGCTCCTGGCTAGGGAGACTCATCTGGCAGCTGTTTCCTGAATCGTACGGAGAAATTATCCTACCCCCAGCAAACAGGAGAGGTTGCCAGCAAACCTGAAGAGGTTTAGTCCTGCGTTACAGCGGAAGACTTGACCAGTCAATGACTTTATACGGTGTGAGACAGAATTTTCTTTCTTTTTACAAGCTACCTTGCTTAGTGAAATTGAACAATTTATCACACAATGGCCTGCAGCAAATTTAGTATATGCAGGTGATTAGTTTGTCTCTTCCCCAAGCAGCTTTGATGCAGTTGGGTAAGAGTGGCAGCAGAAACAGAAGGTCACTTATAACACAAAATCTCTAGGGAACCACTAATGGGCTATTGACCCTTTCCCACTTTAGGTCGATGTGTCATATTTGATTCTGGTTTCTTGAGATGTAATTTCCAAGTGGTGATGGTTCAAAGTCTACACAAGATGGGTTGTCCTTTCAAGTTTTAAGCATGGCATTATTCACAGCCTTATTCACACCATGAATGGCAGGTGCCAGTTGATTGGATTGGAGATAATTTTACCATTTCCAACTAGCCTCAAGGCAAAGCAAAAAATACACTATTGACAACATTGGTTAAGTTAATAACCAAGTGTAAATTATATCTTCACTCTCATACTTAACATCCTTCCCTCCCTCCTCTTAATGCTATTTCAATGAGGTTTGGGAAACCAAGTCAACATTTTTGGTATGGTGTGTCACTGGGTCTATTATTTAAAGAAAATTTAATGAGTTCCTTTTTTTGTTTGTTTGCCCACTAATGACTTGTAATGCATTGCCATTAAAAAATTTATGAAGGACGTAAAACTGATAAAATGTTAGGTTCAGTCAACAGTACCTAATGGAAGGGGACCAGTGCAGATAATCAGAAATGTGAAATGGGCGAGTGGGCCTTATTTTTTTATTTAAAATATGACTTTTTTTTGTCCCTAATAGAATTCCCTTTATGCATTCCATTAAAGTTGTTTGAGAAACATAGTCAAACCAACACATTATCCACGTATATTGTTTTCTCTAACTGTAGAGAAGAGACCAAAGAACACCTCTCGGAAGAGGTGGGAGGAAGCCAGCGTGGTGATGAAATGCTTTTCTTGGCTCAACTGTACACTGGCATTTCAGGAACTGTTGTAGGGGAAAGGTGGGGGCTTTGTGAGGTGGGATGGCGAAAGTGGGGGGAAAGTAAGAGCTGGAGAACTACAGGAGGAAGAAGACAGTGGGTGGAAGGAAGGCCTCTCAGCACAACAAGGGTGCAAGTGCTCCTTGTTCCTCACCTTGTGCTACTTGCAGCAGAGGCATCAAAAAAGCAAATTTCTCTCACACTCACATGTGTACCCCATAGCTGTGGAAGTGTGAGCACAGACACAAGGGCGTGGACGGGGTAAAACAGCAATGAGAGATGGAAATCGAAAGTTTCCTTGAATTTTCAAGACCTCAGGCCATGGTAGTAGGTTTAAAAAGCAGGTATATAACAAGCTCTCAATTTCTGGTGGCAGTAAACTTAGTTTGAAATCATCGATTTAGAAAGAGGGAGGCTTTAGCTCTCCAAGACCCACTAAATTACTGAGCCAGGCCAATTTATGATCTTCCGTGTGTTGCTGCAAAGAAAATTCTCCCTGCAGGTAAACTGTCTATCTCGAGCCAGAGTTATTAGAAGCAATTTTATGAGTGGGATCATTAATTATGACCTATGAAATTTTAATAGGTACCTTCTTCGAGTCTTCTGTAGAAGCTGAGATCAAAGTGGCTCCAAACCATTGACACAAACTTGGTCATCGGGAAGTCTGGCAAGCTTTCTTCTATCTTCTTTGCTGATGTTTTGTGAAAGGCATATGAATACATACATACGTACGTGTGCACATACATGTACACGCACACATCTATGTACACAAGCAAATATTGCAGCTTCCACAGATTTTTATTTACTTAATCCTGGTGGTCATAACAGACCTCATTTTTAAAATGCTTGTATTTTGTAAGGGTTCTACTTCTCTTTTTAAATTATAATTAAGAGAAGGTATGGTATAGTTGAAAAATAAATGAACACGAAATAACATACATGTATCCCAGGTCTGTCACATAACAGCAATATGCCCGTGGGCAACTTACTTAACCGAGTTGGGCTTCGGTGTCTTACTCGAGTGAGCTGCTGGCGTGTCCTGAGAGTTAGCTGGAAAACAGAGCTAAGTGTTTATGAACATGCCTTTCAAATCTAAAATTCTATAATTTAGGATTTAGGGATAATAACAGTGCCTGCTTTCCAGGCTTGCTGCGAAGACACGATAAGTTACTCCTTGTAAAGCACCTCACAGGGTACCTAGCACACAGTACACGTCCCACAGGTGTTTGTTCTCTTATCATCTTTATTATTTCTGCTGCATGGGAGGGGACAAAAGCCTTTACAAAGAAAAGCTGGTTCAAAAGTCTCTAAAAAGTGGAGTAAGTAAAATTAAAGATCCATCATCTGGTGCACTGGGTGTTCCTAATGCTGTATGGGACGAATAGATGCTGTGGGGGTTACACGTGTCTAAGAGCTTGCTCCCAGTCCCCCCCCATATATATATATACACACACACACACATATATATATATATATATATTTTTTTTTTTTTTTTGCTCTGCACACATGGAGAATAAAAGCTGTCTGAGTAATGAGAGAAAAGGGAAGGAAAAGAAAGAAAAAGTAAAGAGAAAACCAGATGCTCCTGGATGCCCCTCTTCGTGCCCTATTAAAATTGACTGTAGGATCTAAGGTCTTAGTGGAGAAATCAGAATCATGGGACTCCCCTGGCTAGTTCTCTGTGACACCAGGCTGGTCAGATGAAGTCAAACAGATCACTTTCTTCTGTATATGCTAGAAACAAGCAGAAATGATTTTGTTATTTATGTCATTCCTGAGTCTAGCTTAGAAAAATTTCCTACTGTCTATCTAGAAGTTTTCTATTGTATTTCTATTTTCTCTTGTTAAAATTACAAATAACTCTCAAAACGCATTAGCTGTCTGTTTAAAATTATTTTTGTTTTTTTACTGAATAGCTTACCGGTCAAAGCGTGGCTTCGTGATTAGCTCTCCTGTCTCAGCAGCGTGTCAGATGGATGACTAGTATATTCTGTTAGACTGGGTTTTCCTTGGTAGTCTAGCTCAAATTAGAGCTGTACTGGTACCATCATGTTCAATCCTTGTCTTTTCTAGACCCTTCCACCAGCATTGTCAATGGCCTCCTTCTGCAGGATAGGGTCCCCGGAGTTCCATGGTCATCCTGACCTGGTCAGAAGGTCAGCACCAGTCTCAGCCCACAGTGGCAGCTTAGGGGTCCTGCTGCCGTCAACCTCATCTCTGTTATTTCTTCCCTGCTTTGGCCTGGAACACAGACTGGATTTCTGCCTTAATTTCCCTCTAGTTGCAGCTGGGACAGGAGCTCTTGTTCTGCTCCCTGAGTGACATGGATGAATCTCTCATCCCAGGCAGGAGCTGAGCTGATGCTGAGTGGATCCAGCAGCCACCTGTCAGGCTTTGATATCACCTGCTCCCAGACTACAAGTACCTTGTCCAGGTATTTGCATCTGGACTTATCCAGCTACGGACCAGGCTCAAGAATGCCCCCCTGTTTGCAAGGATCGGTCTCTAAAATCAGTTTCATTTTTCCAAACTCTATTCTTACCTTGCCCAGGCTCTTGCTCACCACCATTCAGGGCCACTGACACCTCTGTAGGCTCTTGAGTCAGGTAAGTAAGGCTATTACTTCTGTCAACCTTTGCTCCTTCTCCACACTATCTTAATTCCCACCAGCAGGGATTAAGATGTCACTAACTTGAGCTCTCTTTCCTTTCTGTAATACTAACATAAAAGCTTTCAAGAACTCACTACTTCCCTCCACACCTCCTTCTGTTTATGATCACAGTCACTCCTTGGTCATACCAAGGGTCATTCTTACTCCGGATGATGCTTTTATGACCCTGTTCCATAGCCCTCACAGCCTCTTGGAAATGTGCTCCAGGGAAGATGGGATGTCAAGTAGGTGACAAGTAATGGCAGTTCGCTGATTTCTTGGATGAATTGAATCAGTGAATATTCAGGGATGATATTTTATAGCTGTCTCTTTCATGTAGAGGAAGGGTCTTTGGCTTGCTTACCTTGCAGGCTATTGAGTGGACCAAATGAGATTAAGTACATAAAACCACTTGTCAACTCTCAAGTGCCGTACAGATGCAGTTACTCAATATCGTTGAGCGCTATCCATTCATTACTAATTTTAGTTTCCAATATGGTACTGGATTTATTTATTCTACGCAAATTGCTCAGAATATAGACGTGCATAAAAAGAGACTGTCACATTCTTTTTCTAAAACTCAATCTAATCTCTGCTTTGAGCCTTATTCCACCAGGTAACAGAGTACCAGAGTACCATTTTCATCAAACTCTGTTCAGTTGGTGTTTTCTGACATTTCAGGATTTCCCCTACTCCATTCTCCCCAGGCCCCATTTATGTTCTGGGGAACTCATATCACAGCTAGGGTGCAGGGAGAGAGGGTAGGAGAGAGACTCCCGGTTTTCGGCCGACATCACCCTTACTTTGGCACCCACTGCTGATGCTGAGTTCCCATCAGCCTCCAGCGCACCTTGCCTCCTCTTCTGCCAGCCCATAGGGCCTCTCTCCAGCACTCGCTTCCTCTTTTGGAGTCACGAGAAGCATTTGGATTCCCTCACTCAGCACTGCTAGAGATTTGAGAAACTGACCCCGTGTGCTGAAAAAACACCACAGCACTATTTCCACCACCCTAGTGTGCCACAAGACTGTAGCAAATAGGCTAAATCTTTGCTTTTCTGACTCACCGCCATCTCCACAGCCCAAGGAAATTTTTAGCAAGAGGAAGATGAGCTTACAGAAAGCTCATCCAGTATTCTTCCCAAGTCTATTGTTTGGCTAATCAAGACTCCGGCTCTCATATTCCAATGCTCAAGCTTTTGAGTCTTAAATTCCTTCTTCAACCAATAGCGTCCGTTAAAACTTACAAAACTCTAGCTGAAGAGTTAATGCTTTCTTGCTCCTTTTCTCAAAGCAGGCTGTTCCAGATGCTGCCTGCAATGAGTAAACGAGTCCTAAGGTAAAAAGCAATGTTCTGTATCTAGATGGTGTGGGAATGACATAGGGGTCTGTATTTTCAAAACTCACTGAACTCTATAATTAACATATGTGCATTTTCTTATATGTAAATTATACCTCAACAAGTTGATTAAAAATATTTAGATGTATGTGTGCACACATACACACATTCACACACAGGACAGTACTGAAATATTACTCCCATTACACAAATCAGTTTTGCCTTCTTTCCTTATAAGCACGTCCTAACAGTACTGTAGGGATTAAAATATGCCTTTTCCAATTTGAAGAAATTTTTTTCCTTATGACATTCCTTTAATTCTTGATCTTTTGCAGTTTAGCACTACATCAAATTTACTCTCTTCATTCCCCCTTTTTCCTTTCCATAATTTGGATTTTATTGGCTTATGCCAGCTACTTTATTTTTGCTCTATATATGAAATGCACGTTGCTGCAGTTTGTTCCATAGACATTTGCGCTGAGCTGGGTGAATGATAGCATACTCCAGGGACTACTCAGATATTCCAAATGTAATGATTAAGATACTGGACTGAAGATCCCTAACCGCACACAGGCATTAGACATTTTCTATGGCATAACTGTTTCTCCATCTTGATCCTTTTTTTTCCCCAATAAAATTTATTAATAACCCACATTTTTGCAAGAGTCATTAACAAAATGTTAAAAAATAATTTTTGGCCCCCCAATGACTTGACTGCTAAGGACATGAAACACAAAAATGGTCTCTATTTCTGGTTTGTCATAGAAGTGTCGAATATCTATGTGTGGTCATGAATGAAATGAGGGATTCTTAGGTTCTACATTTTTTTAAGTATTCCTGAGACATTTTTATTTGAGTATTTATAAAATGACACAGTCTTATAAACCATGTGCTTATCACCTATGGGGCCCCAAGTCTAAGATGCGCCTCCTCTTTCCAACACTTTTTACCAATAAGTAATTCGTTGTGATGATCTTTTCCTGTCTGGGGGGCACTTTGTTTAAGTCAACTCAGTGCTCTTATGCTACTCTACATAACATAAGAAAAGGAATCAAATTGGTTGAATATCAGCAAAGATCAAGACTACAAGATTTCTTTTTTTTTTTTTTTTTAAAGATTTTATTTATTTATTTGACAGAGAGAGAGACAGCCAGCGAGAGAGGGAACACAAGCAGGGGGAGTGGGAGAGGAAGAAGCAGGCTCATAGCGGAGGAGCCTGATGTGGGACTCGATCCCGGAACGCCGGGATCACGCCCTGAGCCGAAGGCAGGCGCTTAACCGCTGTGCCACCCAGGCGCCCCAAGACTACAAGATTTCTTGTGATTACTTCTATGCACTCAGTCATCAAGCATGTTGATTTCAAAGACAATGGTAAAGTATCTCTCTCAGACTCAATTCAAAACTATGGCTATGTGTTGTTTTGGGCTTGGGGCCAATCTTTTTATGATTCAAAAAAGAAGACTGCCTCTAGGAGACTACACACACATTTCAAAGAACCGGAAGTCCTTTTGCAAATATGATGCTACTGTTTGCATTCCTGGAGGGCTAGAGGCTTTTCCACACTATGCATTAATGGCCTTCGTTCTTTTGTTGACTGTTTCCGTTGGCTTTTACAACCTCAACGCTGAGACTCCTTTAGGAAAGTAGCTTCCCTTTACACAGCATCCGCTGTTGGGGCTGCTCTTTCCCCTGCTCTGATCGTCCAGCATCTCTTGCGCTGCTACAATAATTACAATAAGCAGCTTTTCAGTTTTCCCCCATTCATCATTTGAGTATTAAATTCCCTATAACTGCTCCTTTTCCGGAAAACATGCTGCTTCTGTCAGACACTCCAAAGAGATATGAGGTCATTATTGATTTCTAAAGTGATCAGAAAGAATTTAAAAAAAAGAGAAGAAAATTTCCCCCCAGTTTTATTGAGAAATAATTGACATACATCGCTGTATATGTTTAAGGCTTACGGCATGATGGTGTGCTTGATGTATATTGTGAAACAGTTATTACCATTGGATCAGTTAATATCCAACATCTCCCACAGATACAATACAAAGAAAAGGAAGCAGAAAATAAAAAAACAATTTCTCTATCTACTCTTTTAATTCCACAATTTTAAGTTGGGTGAAATTGTATCAGTGTGAAAAATATCAAGAAATATCACTAAAAATATATTACCTTTTCACGTATAATGTTGTGAGTTCTCAATGCATCGTTATGTAAATTACAGCACAGATATTTATTTTAATAATCAAATCACTGAAAGGTCATTGTATATCTTTTTCTTTGTTGCTAGTTCTTTTGCGATGACACTGGGTGCCAGTGTGCCAGTGAGTGCCAATCGTTCTCCAGGGAGTTTGAGGGGATCCTAGGATCTGGAAGTAACTGTTAACAACAGAAAGATGTGAGTAGACACACTGCATGCCAAAGTGGACTTTAAAAATGGTGACAACATGTAAAACTGATATCATTACCACCAAAATCATTTATTAAACAGCCAATTGAGCATGATGTCTGGCCTCTATCCTGCAAGAGAAATTTTTCCAATAAACAACTGCTCACTTGATCAGCCTCGGCAATCACAATTCCCTGGTGATTACAGAGGGGTATCTGAATTTGGTGAAGTACATGTGGACTTCTGGCATTATATGTCCTTGGCACATGTAATATTAGTGGCTTTCTTTTGTCACTTCCAAGTCTAAATTATTTTTGATGAAGAATCAAATGATTTCTATTGACCTTGATCTATCACCTGGGAAAGTTACTCTCAAAATACCAGTAATTTGCTGTTTTATATTGTTATGGATAGTGATGTATATTTTTGCTACTACCACTATTCATATTATATTGAGTCCTAAGTCACTCAGAATTAACTCATTCAAAAACATACATGGTCAGTACTTAGTTTCTTTATTATATATGATTTTGGAAAATGAAGCAAAGCCCAAAACCTAGGTAGCATTGAGACATTGGGGTAGGCAGGTGGGAAGGGTGATGGTCAACAGCAAGGGGTGCCTGGGTGGTACAGTCGTTAAGCTCTGCCTTTGGCTCAGAGCGTGATCCCGGCGTTCTGGGATCGAGCCCCACATCAGGCTCCTCTGCTAGGAGACTGCTTCTTCATCTCCCATTCCCCCTGCCTGTGTTCCCTCTCTTGCTGGCTATCTCTCTCTGTCAAATAAATAAATAAAATCTTTAAAAAGAAAAAAACAGAACCACAGCCAAATTCCATTTCCTTACAAAGAGTAAAAATTTATCTCTACAATAACCACATTATGATTTTGAAAAATCTTGAATTATTTTCTATGTAGCTTTGAAGTATTCTCAAGTCAAGGTTGAAATAATAGGCCTAGTTAGTAGGTTCACCTTATTATTAATCTAAATATTCCACATTCCAGAGAACGAAATATTATTATTGGTTTTCACTTCATATTAATAAAGGTACAGGTTAAAGCAAAGAGAATCATCATATCACAGAACATAATTCTCCCTCTTCTATAATATTTTAGATGTCCATATCCTTAGAAAAACTTAATCATATTTGTTAGCAGAATGGACCCTAAAGATTGCTTCCATCTTAAATGCTCAAGATTATTGATGGAGAATTTTTAAAAAACGTTTAAGCAATTCCAATTCATTTCAATAAATTTCAAATCATAGACTATAAACAAAAAGATAGCTTAGCTAGATTCAAATCTATGCAGAATTATTTGGTGTGGTTTCCGTCATGGAACCCATTATCCTGGTTGAATATGAAAATATATCTCCTCTACGTGGGATTTCTATTCATTCTGATTTCCTTCATTCTTTGGAGATTGATAGAACTTTCCTGAGGCTTTTATTCAGGTAGATATATTTAAGATAACAAAAGGAAAAAGACTTCAAATACAACTTTGGCTTGAAATAAAAACCTTAGTTTTCATAGTCGCACAAACTTTGAAAATGGAAGTCCTGAAAGAAAGAGGAATTGAAATGTGGCCAGTTGGTTTAACTGTGAGATCACAACATTACTTTTAAGGCTCACTAAAACACTGGATCATTCTGTGGTATTCCCAAAGAAAGTAAAAGAGAAATTGATTGCTTTATGCATGGCCGATGCACTCCCACGTAGTTCATCACAAAGTAATGCATATTGACAAAGACCGTTTAAAGTTCCCACACACTAATGGGTCTGATGGGCTCTGAATTAGCTGGCACCTTTTGCGAAAAAGATCTAGGCATCATTATGAACGGCTCAATTAAGATGTCTGCTCAATGGGCTACGTTGGGCCAAAAAAGCAAATAGACTGCTGGATGAATTAATAAAGGGGGAGATAATGTGGAAATATTATAATGGCCTGCATAAACCTTGATGAGTGGGGGTAGTTTCATTGCCTCCTGCCTAAATTTAGATGAGTAAATCAGCTTCTCCCAACATGGATCACTTGACTCATTTCCAGAGGAACTCTCTGGGTACAGTTTTCCTGAATCTGGGAGGCGGTAGCCAGGTGCCTGTAACATCAGAAACATCATTCTTACCACATCTGTTTGGCTGCTGATGCCTTTGGATGGGGTGCGCTTACCTTTTTTCTTCTGACTCAGCAAAGGCAAGCTTGCTGCCTGTTTATAGGGTGCCATGAACATTGGGAAGAGGAAACGTGATGATACACAGCAGCCTAACACCCCAGGAGCAGCATAGTTAGAAACATTTCACAGATTTGTGATCTGGTCCTAGAAGTGGGTTTCGAAAAGTTTTCAGATGCTTGAGAGTTTTCCCCAATTTAAATGAAACATTTCCCACTGCAAGCTCTACTAAACTTTCATCTAAGCCATACCTATCTTTTCCAATGGTCCTTGCCTCAGAATAAGGAAAAGCAATAGTTATGCATAATTGGGATCCTCAAGCCTTCTCACGTATGAGAAAATTCACCTTCCTTTGAAAAAAAACTAGAGGAATTTAAAAGAAGACAAAGTCAATCTTACATCCATTCAGGTTTCTTAGTCCAATCTTCTCCAAGGTCATACACATTTATGATGGCTGTACTACTTGTGTGAGTGTGCACACGCGTGTTTTTGTGTTGTGTGTGTGTATGTGTGTATTCTTAGTCTTATGTTACCTGTTATTAACGGTTCTTCTCATCAGCTCAGTTAAGAAATGAATTTCCACAGGAAATGTTGAAAACAGATGTACCGCAGTTGCCCCCAGTTATCAAATGAGCTGGTAACAAATTCTCCCATCAGGTTATATACAGAGCTGGAAACATTTTTAATCAAAACCATTTAGCATCTGAAATTTTTAAAAAATTAGCAACTAACATCTCATATAATTCTAAAACGACCCTGAAAAACTTAAAGCCTGAAAAAAACAAAGTCCTAGAAAACCTAGTTAATCGAACTGGGTCATTTCTGGCTTCTAAGGAGAAATTAGTACTAGTCTCTAAACTTTCACGGTAATGTTTACTCCACTAGACCAGTACTACTCTGTTTGTTACAGATACAGAAATTGAGACTAAGCGTATAAAATCTTTTTTTTAAGGATTTATTTGTTTGGGGGGGCACAGGAGCATAAGAGGGGGGAGGGGGAGAGGGAGAGAATCTTGAAGCAGACTCCCCACCTAACAGGGAGCTCGACATGGGGCTCGATCCCACAGCCCATGAGATCAGGACCTGAGCTGAAACTCAGAGCCTGACGTTTAACCGACTGTACCACCCAGGCACCCCAGGGTATAAAACCTTTTATAACAATTTGGCATATGCCATGAAGACCAAGAACATGATTTTGTATTTTACCAAAATAGCAGTCTGTGATAGTTTGAGAATTAAAAACAAACAAAGAAAGAAACTGCCCTCCACCAGGGCTACTTTAAAGCTGGAGTACTAGACTCTGTTAAATCCTAGCTGCCGAAGGAGTAATTTAGCATTTCAGTCAGGATCTGCTCTGCACTTTCAGGTTTAGCCTCTGAAGCTCCAGGTAAGAAGAGAAAATAAGCAAATCGACATGAAATCAAAACACATCCACATGGGAATGCTGAGACTCGCCCTGCCACACTTTGACATATTAATATGTTTCAACTTCCTATTTCCCTCTAGTGGCTCTTGGTTCAGAAAATTGAGGAGGGCCTGAGAGACTGAACACAAGCAAAAAGCAAGATCAACTAAGTGCCATCGCCTTCCTCTTAAGCTGCTGAATAAAAACCTTGAATTCTTTTTGGTATTCCTGTTTGATTTGGGGTTCGTTTCTGGGTTGGTTTTTTTTTTTTTCTTACTTGTAAATTACTTGTCTTATTTGAGTATCATCAGTAGTGTAATTTAAAAGACTGTAGTGTAATATATTTGTGTATTGATTTCTTAACAATCATAACCATCAGGTTCACAAAGAGGGAAGAGGGTAGAATATCATAGACATCTAAGAAATAAAATAGTGAACATTTTTTTGTTGATAGTTTATAATTCTCTCATTTTGAAGGAGGAACGTGCTGCTGGTTACTTGTATCAGCTATCAAAGAGTTAATATCCACTTTTTAGAGAAATGTTTACCAACATGAATGCAGAGTCGGGTCTAAGTGTGATCCTTCAGAGCATACTGATAAAGGAAATGCAGAACAGCATTGATTTCACTGCTGCCGAAGTGCCCAGGCTTCGATCTACGACCATATTCACCCCATTCCCAGAACAAAATGTAACAAAATTTACACAACAGCATCTTCAAATGGCTTCGGTCATACTGTCTAGGATGATCAAGGAGAAGTTGATTTTCAAGTTGTGTCAATATTTTTGTTGAAAATACTATGGTTCCTGTCAAAACAGGGGGAGAATTGTACAGATGCATTTGATAATCAACTTTTATTCTCTCTTGGATTAACAATGTCATACATATTCTCCCAGTACTGTTAGACTAAAAAAGACTATATATTTCACATATTGATATTTGGTGACATGGAAAGATGTTTATAAAATGTTAATAAGAGACAGGGGCGCCTGGGTGGCGCAGTCATTGAGTGTCTGCCTCCGGCTCAGGGCGTGATCCCGGAGTTCTGGGATCGAGCCCCACGTCAGGCTCTTCCGCTGGAAGCCTGCTTCTTCCTCTCCCACTCCCCCTGAGTGTGTTCCCTCTCTCACTGGCTGTCTCTCTCTCTGTCAAATAAATAAATAAAATCTAAAAAAAAAAAAATGTTAATAAGAGACAAGTTGTATAATGTGATTCTATTTTGCTGCTATATATGTATGGGGGAAAACAATCTAAAAGATATATATTCCAGAAATTTAATAATGGTGTTATATGAGTGATAGTATTATCATTGCTTCTTTTTCTTTGTACTTGTCCATGTTTTCTAATACAGGTTTCCCCACTCTCTGAAAGCAGAGCGTTCCTATGAAACCTTTGGTAAGCCAAAGTGTCGTAAAGGAAAGAAGCGATGGCCATTATATGGAGAAGTTTTGGAGTGTCCCCAGACCCCAAAAATAAATAACCTCTCTTGGGCTTTCCTGATTCCTTAGGACACATCTTGCTAGTAGATGCACACAATAAATTGAGAGAAAGTGCAGACGCTCACAGACACAGCTCACAGGTCTGGTGGCCTGATGCTGACATGCTGGGGGCAGCTCCTCGGTGTTCGGGGTGTGCGCTGCCTCGACAAGAGCTCACTGAAAAACAAACACTGAAGGCTTTTTTTTTTCTTCTTTTTGTCTTTTTTTTGTAAAAGTGCAAATCCTCTTTGGATTTCTCATGATTAGCGAAAACAGGTACTAATAAAGGTTTTTCAAAAAGCAAAGTTGTGCTTTGGGAAATTTTGAAAAGCAGGTGATACCTGTATTTCTATCATAAGCATGAACTTTCCATTGTCCTTTATTTTCCCCCATTTTCCTTTAAAAAAAGGAAGAAAAGGAAATACTTTCATCCATTTTAGAGATGGTAAAATGATCTACACAATCTGCTCTTAACATTTCTGCAAGTAGGAGCTCATCTAAAATATTCAAAATTGTGCTAAGATGTTACGATGAGAGTTCCCCCCACCACACACACACACAAAATGGAAAACTTGCTTCCTTTCCTTTCTCAGGTCACAGAAACTTTGCAAATAGCAGTAGAAGCAAATATAGGATTCAGTCATTAAGTTACTGAAAGAATATAAAATAAATAAAAATGTATGTATAAAGTGTATAGAATTGTCTCAAAGTAAGTAGAAACCTCTATTCTTGAATGCATATAACAGAAAAGTCTGGAGAGCTTGAAGGAGTGTTCTTGGTCAGCTAAGTGGCAGAGCTATGAGTTTTAGAATGGGACAGACCTGGGTGTGAGTTCTGTCGCCCTCGAACTCATGAGGCAGGATGCTTTACATCTCACCGTTTTCTCTTTTGTCAAATGAGGATGATCGTAATAACCACTTCACAGAGATTTTAAGTAACTCTATCAGAATCCGTGCTGAAGGTTTATCACATTGCCTCACACATGTTGAGCCCCCAGTACAGCATCTCCATAAAAAAATAATCATTATTAGAGAAAAGTTTACATCTTATCCTCTCCAGATTCTCCCACGACCAACACGAGACTCATTTCTCGGTCCCTTCCTTGGCCCTCCTCCCATTTCGGGCCCTCTGCACCATAGCCTTTGTGCATAGACGGGAAACCATTTCTCCCTCTCGCAACATTTCCTTTGGGGAAAATTGAAGGCAATGTTATTCCACATCCATTACAAAGGAAATGTCTCTGGGCCCAGTATACATAGAGGAAAGTAAAAAATTAAATAAAATAGCAATGTTAATTGGGGATAGTAGAGTGATATCTATAATCTGCTTTAAACAGTCCTGAAATGTAAAATCTCCTTGAAATTCAGAGGAAGTCATAGAAGACCACCGTACGGTGCAAGCAAGAGCACTATGAATTTCAGTTAACCCAGTTTGGTCATGCGTAGCTCTCAGAGGCTTTTGGTAGGCAACGGTAGCCCCCAAAGAAATCCGAGGTGGGTGCAGATTCCATCGCCACCCTGCACACACAGCTTTACTGAGGAAAACTCTGCCAAGCACGGTTCTTCTGTGCATGCGGCCACTTGTTAAAGAAGCTCTCCTTCGCAAGTCAGCCCCAGTGTACTGCATACAATCCATTCTGTGGCCCCAGTGTGGCTTCGGGCGATCACCAGGTGTGACCGTGGTCCTGCAGCAGATGTCCTTTACCCTTATAGGTGGAATCAGGACCTGAGCTCAGGGCCATTTGGAGAATCATGGCCTATGCCGAAAGGTCTTGGCTACAGACATTGTTCGATTCTTAATCCATCTTCATGCCAGCAGAACAAAGCAGGAATATCCTGTAAATACTTTAGCCATTTCATATGTTTTGCATCCTTCACAGTGAAAGCCCATTTCTGACATTAAACATAGTAAGCAACAAGCCATTAATTTCATTAATAGCAACCCATCCCTGACATTCACCATGTTCCATCACCTCCAGGGTTGGTTGGAATGTGGGTCGTTTTTCTACACACATTAGGGTAGCCATCTCTGGAGTATAGCCCCTCTGAATGTTAGCTCACCGTCTTTGAAGAATGGATTCTTGATGAAAGCAACTGCCTGTTCCTGGAATTAAACATTAAACTGGTTGGTACATACATAATACTCCACTCTTTCTATGCTGAAGTATTAGCATATTGCATTAAAGGCATGGTAATAAGATGAAATCTAATGCATTTGGATTAATTAGAAATGCGTGGCTCTCAAGCACTTATACCTGTGAAGTCTACTGGACACTGGGGGAGAATAAAAAGGATAAACAAGACACTTTGGTGTCCAGCCATTTATAACACCATCAATAACCTTGATTCATTAATCTAGAGATAAATATCATTGAATTGCTCATCAGTTGTCTCCAGTCTCCTGTTAAATAATTTTCTTGTCTGGATTCATTTTCTAGGATCTGATTTGTCATTTGGCCAGAATTCTCACTTTCCCAAGATACGAATAGATAAAGCCTATTTGTAAATTTATCGTTTGGCTGATATCTCTTTACCTGTCCCCTGGAAAAAGAAATCAGCTATCAGCTGTCTTTCACCTTAATCCAAGGAGCCTATAGGAACTGAGACCTGTCCTTTGAAAAAACAAAAAAATATCTATATTGCTTGTATGTTCTGCCCCAGCCAAGATCAATTTTCTGGTTACAATGGGAGGAAAAAAATCTCAGTAAACTGAGCAGGACAATGACCTATATTATATCTTTTTCTTAGTGTGAGGACTTAACAGTTTTGTGTGCATCTACTCCTTCTCTCTCTTTTTTGTGTTTTAAGATTTTTTATTTATTTATTTGACAGAGAGAGAGAGCACAAGCAGAGGGAGCAGCAGGCAGAGGGAGAGAGAGAAGCAGGCTCTCTGCCCAGCAAGAAACCCGATGTGGGACCCGATCCCAGGACCCTGAGATCATGACCTGAGCCAAAGGCAGATGCCCAACAGACTGAACCACCCAGGCACCCCTCCTTCTCTTGTTTTTATTGTTTGCGGACATCTTTAAACTATAAAGAAAGAGTTAATAGAAGGTAGCCTCTTGACTTCACACAACATTAACTCGTGTGTGAGGCTGTCAGATCTCAGTTGGCTACAACTATCCACTACTCATGGACCACTTGTCATGAGCTAGACGTTTGCTAAGTACTATACAGGTATGTCATTTGACCCCCACACCCTTGGAGGAGGCTTTTATTACCCCAATTTTATAGATAAGATACTGAGGTATAGGAAGACGAAGCCAGTCGCCCACGTTCCACAGCTAGTGGGTGTTGGAAATGGATTTTAACTCAGGTCTCTGTCTCCAACCAGTCCTCTTAACTACCTTACACTACCCTGTAACCAGTCCTTTCCCCACACTGCACTAGGCCACACACAGTCCTCTTCACCACGCTGCAGCCACTATGTACAACTTGGGGCAACCTCAAGGCAGGAGCCCTCTCTTTATACTCGGTCCAGGTTTGTGATTTAGTAAACCATGAGTGAGTCAGGTGCCATTCCTGAAAACATTGTTTTTTCAAAAAAAGTACCCTTTTGTTGGTTTTATTTTCATGATCACGTCGTCCATAATCTACCTTGGGAAAATTCCAGTTTCTTTGTGTCATCAGATAAATAAAAAATTAACACGTCAAACTGCAACAGGCAATCCTGCCTGCAGAGGGGGCATCTCCGTGGCCCCATTCACAGCGGTCTTTGTGGAGCATGGGGACACCGCTTGTAGAGAGGCCGAGGCCCGAGCCCTGGTCCTTGCCCTTAATTGCTTCAATAGAAGAGCAACCACGATGAGAAAGAATGGGTATACTTGCAGAGAGATAGAGCAATGGAGAAAGTTTCCAAAGTTTGGGCGGTTTTGTTTTGTTTTGTTTTTTGAGAATTCGAAATAAGTATATCATGACCTCTTGGATTAAATGCAGAACACACATCTTGCAACTCAGGGCTAACCTCAGGCAAAAACACAACTAGGCAAGATGCATCCTTGAACATTCAAAACCTTTCTCTCTTGACTTCCATTCCTCCAGTTCTGCCTTTTCTAAAGCTCAAGTAATCCCTCCCTATTTTTAAATTCTTAATTTTTTTAATTTTTATTAAGTTTTAAATTTTAATTCCAATATAGTTAACATACAGTGTTATATTAATTTCAGATGTACAATACAGTGATTCAGCAATTGTATATATTATTCAGTGCTCATCGTGGCAAGTGTACTCTTAATCCCCTTTACCTGTTTCACCCTATTTGCAGTAATCCTTCCCTATTAAACCTTATTCATTAAAAAAAAAAAAGATGTCAAGTAAGCAATTAATAAATACTAGTGTCCAGTGTTAGCAAAAATATAGGGACATAGATAATCTCATAATAGTTTGGTCAAATTTTATATTGGTACATCCTTTGTGATAAGCAATTTGTAACACTTATCAACTGCCTTTAAAATGTATACACCTTTAAGTTGAAATATTCCACTTCTAGAACTTTATCTTTAAAAAGTATTAACTTATGCAAAACTCAGAACTCTAAGAATATATCACAGAATTTTTTTTTTAACAAAGCAAGCTAAGTGAACAAGAATGTGAAATTTTGGTTAAATCAAATTATAGCTCAACCTTGCATACCAACTAACCATTACAATTATACTGGAGAAACACTTTCTTTCCAATAAAACCTGATAAAAACAGATTAAAAGCTACATAGGAAAGTAAAATATTATCCGCATAAAGTAAAGATTAAACAGTATACTGTCTCCTAGAATTTAAACATTAGCCACCTTCAGGTAGTAGGAACGCAGCTGGCTTATTTTGTTCTCCTTTGTTGATCTGTAGTTTGTAGTTTGTAAAGTGAAATGCACTTCCATTATAATTTAAGAAGAGGAGGAAGTATTCTATTTATTTTGTTTTAGGAGAAAACTCTGACTCCCTATGTGTTAATGTAAGGGACTCTCTTACTTTGGTCCTTCTTTGTGAAATAAAGAATGTTTTTTTTTCAATCTGGAAAAGGGAACCTTCAGCATTCAGGACTGTATGTGCAAGGATTTTCCCTAACAAGACATCCTTTCAAGGACATAAACTAGCAGCTGCTCAGAGGCTCAGTCGGGCCTCACAGGAGGCTGAGACTTGCTTCAAGTGCCTCCTCGCATCTGGAAGTCCCTGTGAAGCCATTTATATCTGCAACTCCAAAACCCAGGGTGCTGCAGCCTTCCCAATTTGTACTCGGTGATATACGGGGTAGGTTTTCCCTCCCTGTAGATGATCTACTATGAAGACGAAAAGATGAAACGATAGAAGATCTTTTGAAGGAAAAGAGCAAGCCACCTCCAAGTGTGCGGCAATTCCTTAGATGCTCGGGTCCTGTCCCACCAGACCCCCTGCCACGGGCTGGGTCGTACCTTCGTGTCTTTGCTTAGGCTGGAAGGTCTTTCCCACCTTCCTACCCTAGGGTAATTCTTCTCCATCCAAAACCTAATCCAGATTTCTCCTCTCTCCTGGACACTACATACTTCCCAGCTCTCTCTCGTGTCCCTCACGATTTCCAGAGAGCAGAGACAGAATTACTTCTCCCCTCCGTGAGCATCTACGTCATGGTATTGCTAAGATGGAATAAGTAAGAGAGCATTGTGATGGTGTCTTGCCATTTTATTTCTTTTTGCCCCATTTTTTAATCTACTCCTACCATTCGGAGCTTTTAGCAGGACAGGAGCAGGGAGAAAAGAGAAATGACCCTAACACTTATTCAGTCCCTACTGTTCATCAGGCACCATCTGTAATAGGTGCTTTTACTTATACTACCTTCTGCTATTATCAAATAATCTAAAATGCATGCAGTATTACCTTTACTATATAATGGAGCAAGTAGACTCTCAGAAAGATTATGGAATTTTATCAAAGTAGCACAGCTGCTTGCTATGAACTGCATTTTCTCCCCCAACATCCAAATCCATACTTTGAAGCCCTAATCACCAGTGTGATGGTATTTGAAGATGGAGCCTTTGGGATGTAATTTGGTTTAGATGAGGTCATGAGGGTGCGGTCCTCCTGATGAGATTAGTGCCCTTGTAAGCAGAGACACCAGAGAGCTTGCTCTCTCTCCTCTACCTGAGATCACAGTAAGAAGGCAGCCGTCTGCAAGGCAGGAACAGAGCTCTTACCAAAATCTGACCACACCAGCACTCCAATCTCTGATTCCAGACTTGCAGCCTCCAGAACCGTGAGAAAGTAAATTTCTGTGTTTTTTTTTTTTAAGATTTTATTTATTTATTTGACAGAGAGAGAGAGAGAGAGACAGCCAGCGAGAGAGGGAACACAAGCAGGGGGAGTGGGAGAGGAAGAAGCAGGCTCCCATGGGAAGAGCCTGACGTGGGGCTCGATCCCAGAACTCCAGGATCACGCCCTGAGCCGAAAGCAGACGCTTAACAACTGAGCCACCCAGGCGCCCCTAAATTTCTGTTTTTTAAGGCACCCTGTCTATGGCTTTTGTTATGGCAGCCCAAGCAGACAAATATGCTGTTGAATATCAGAGCCAGCATTTAAATCCTCGCTTATTTTTTTTTCAAATAATACTATACTGCCTCTCCATGTGGACTGTTCATGGTATGTTTTTATAACTCCAGTATTTGGCAGAGTGACTGGAATATAGTGGACAGAAATCCAACAGATGGATGTCAGATGTTGGATGAATGACTGAATAATTGAACGATTAGAGGTAGAAAGATACATTTACTGCTGAAATGTCACAAATCCAGACACAGACCCATTCACGGAATTTTAGCTTGGGGCAAACCATTTCATGCAGCAAATCTGTACCACTCTCTTGGTTGCAGAGAATTTACCTGAGTGTTCCGGACTGGGTACAAGATGCCGTTGGAATTTGTTGAGCTATTTTGCTGAAGAAGATGAGTTTCTGCTTGGGAATCAGTCAGGAATGCTGGGAAGCTACATTTATCTTTTGAGGTTCCTATTATTATTAAAGAAATCATGCCTTGAGAGTCTAAATGCATGAGGGACGGAGAATTAGAACTTGAACTGCACTGATGCACCTTTCGGGAAGTAAATGCTCTTAAATACTAGCTTCTAGAATTTTATGAGAGAGTAATGACAAGTCCAAGCTTATTTTCTGCTTCATCATTTTACAGTTTTTTTATTTGTTTATAAAATGCAAATTAGGAATAGTAGTTTCTTATCATTCTTTGTATTAGTGATATATTTACAAACCTACTGACTTATCCCCTATTCACAAGCAGGGAGAACTAGTGCTTCTCACCACCTGTAAATTAGGGGTAAACAGGAGAGAATGGATCATTAAAGTCCTTTCCAACTTGGACATTCAGCGATTCTACTGCTATTACTGTAATAGTCACAGTGAGAAGACAGGGCTCTCTTCTCCCCACTGTTTTTAGTCTAATGAAATTCTACCCCATCCTCAAAACTCAACTCAAATATTTCCTTTTCCCTTGACGCTCCCCCACATTCTCTCTGTCCCGTCCCTCAACTCTAGTCCCACAGAAAGACTCAGAATGAATCTCCCCTTCTGTGAGCACCCACAGCACTTCGTTCATATTGCTAATAAAGAGAAGTGTATTATGAGAAGCGACATGCTAGTTTACTTCTCCTTGCCCCACCCTCTCATGGCTTCTCTCCATGCTGGGAAGTGCTAGGAAACTACCAGGAGGCTACCCATCATGAGTTTAATCACTCTGAGGCAGCAAATGAATGGCTCTCAGGCTGCTTTCTTAAACCGGAAAAGCACACAGTAGAATTTATTTCATGTTTTAAAAATAAAAATTGCCACAGCTTATTGTGTTCAAAGAACATTATTTTGAATTTTAGCCCATTCTTGATTATAAAATGCATAACTTTCTCTCCGCTGTTTAGAGTGATTACTCACACTGGTTTGTTTTGTAATCACATCAAGCCTCATTTTATGTTAATCGTGATTTTTTATTCTGACACATTTCTTATCATTTGAGTTATGTAACTATCAAGGAAACAAAATTTCATCATCTTCTTCATGCCATTTGTTCAATGGCTATAATACTTAAAATATCACCCTCAAAGAACAATCCAGAAAAGAATTTCAGAGGGTCCCATGAGCTTTTCTGTCAGCTTCGTAACCTGCAAGCTGAGAGTCAGCAATGCTCAATGACCAGTGTTGCTAATGAACCACTGAATGGCTGAGACAGTGGCAAGGAAAAACCCCAGATCTCGCACATCTTTTGTTCTCTCCATTAAAACTTCACTACCTTTCGTGACTATTCATATAATTCTATTTCACGAAAGAGTAGCATTTATGCTTCCCTCCTAAAATACAAATTGCTTGCATATCTCCACCTTGTTCTGAGTTCCACCAAAGTATCAATGCATGTGTGTACTGAGGTCCTACTCTATTAGCCAATATTTTTAACAAGATACGGATGTGGAAAAAAGATACAGAAAGTAAAGTAGATATGAATCTCATAAAAGAGCCATTAAGGGACATAGCTAAAAGATTAAGGTAAATATATATTATGAGACATGGTAATAAGGTGGTCAGGCACTCTTGAAATTAAGTTGAAATGTAATATACAGAGATGAAAGGAAATTAAATATGAAACCCTGAGATACTTATTAAGCCGTCAGTGGGAATCTGGTTGATGATGTCACAGCCAGGAGAGAAAAGACGACGCGTGCAAAGTTGGACGAGATCCAGTTTGTGCTGTAGATTTATGCAGTTAATTTTGTCCCCTGACTGCATTCAGATGAGCATTTCTCCTCGACATACACCAAGAAAATTGCTGCATTATAGCTGTGTTAATGGTAATCAGCATGCTAATGAGCACCAGAAGGTCGTTACAGCAAAGAGAGGTTCAAAGATGTATAACCTAGAGGAAACAAGAACGTAATTCTTCAGGGAATGCAAGTGTCTTGTTTGTAGGTCATAGATTATTTGTTTTGGTCACTGCATTGCACAGGGAGTTTAATTTAAGCAGGAAAAAAAAATGAAGCTTTTTGAATTGTGAGAGCAGCCCAGCTTAATTAAGAAAAGTAACACTGGATAGCTTTGAATTTGTGGTAAAAATAGAATCTTCAGTAGACCAAGGATAGTATTAAATAGTGCTGTCCAATGTGGAATTCTATCTGTGCTTATGCAAAATGTGAGACTTTATTTGTGTTTATTTGTAAGCCAGAAGACGCTTCATGGCTCTCTGGCAAGGACAGGGTCAAAATAGCAGGGGTGACAAAGGCAACACTCAGAAATTAAGTCACGTTATTGTGCAAACAGTTTCAGGGTCTAAACCTTCTGAGAGAATTAGAGATATTTCATTGTTTACTTCAGTTGCACATTTTGGCTTCAAAAGGTTAAGTCTTTATTGATACTGACAAGGGGGGGTATTCGATCAGGAATACTGCTGCTATAGCTTATTAAAAGTTCACAGACATAAATGATGGCAGAGTTTTAGGCTAAGCTAAGTCGTTTCTCCTAGGAACCTCCCCCCACCAAAGATTTAGGAAGTCACATTAGTTCATCAATTCCTACCTTATATCAGTAGAAACAGAATCCTATCACTTGCTTAAATCATTATGGAGGTTCTGTGTTTTTGTTTAATGTGTACTTTTGAATTGACTGTTTTGCTAATATGCTCTTTGGGTAGATTTATAACCAAAGAATGATGCCTTAGAAATGAACAACGGTAAAAATTTGCATTTACCCTCTTTGCTAGAACATGGAATTTGTCACAGTACTCAAATGAATGTTTTTTCCATCCCGAAAAGGACAAATAAAATGGCTTCTGATAGACAGATGATAGACTATAGATGGATAGATAGACAGACTGATAGCTAGATGGATGGATACACACACATGTACAGGACTGATTATAATACAATGCAATCTACTATACATACTATACTATACTATACTATACTATACTATACTATACTATACTATAATAATATACCTTCATGCTCTACTATATACTACACCACACTAAGGGCATTTTGTAATTTCTAACCTAACACCTCTCTGAGTTAGGAGTTCCTATTTTTTAGATTTACCATTTTCCTCAAATAAACACCTACTTTTGTGATGTCAGGAAACATCCCTCGTTCTGAATTTTCAAGGTTAAATATCAGAGGGCCCAAAACTTCCTCCCTGAAAAAAAAAAAAAAGCATACTTTGGATTAAGCCAATGTTTTAATTGTTTGGGTCCATTTTGTCACTTTTTAAAAAAACACCTGTGACACATATCCTCTCATAAAGGTACTATTCCATCTTTACAGATTAATTAAAAGAAAATCTTCTTCCAACACAGAAAACCTCTCCACAAAGGTAGTAAAGAAAGGAAACACTTCTATTACTGAATAAGCATTAAGCCAGAATGGGATGTGCATCGCAGGCAATCCGCTGAGAGATTGCAAAAACACAAAGGAAACTGACCCGCCCTTACACAGCCACGCAGACACAACCCATTGCATCCATGTTCTTGAGATACATGGTAACTAGTTAAGACAGAGGACTTGACAGCAGCATCTGTTCATCTTAACTTCACCTGATAGTTGGGGTGATCGTCTGTGGTGACTAATTGGCTTTATCCAGATCCTTATCCAAAAAGAACTTCTCAGATCTCTCTGACAAGAAGTAGTTTGGGAAGTTGGAACAAGTGTGTGGAAGGTAGGCTCCTTCCCTGGCACAGACCCTGGGCGGTAGGGGTGCTATCTTCCTTGACATTTACATTTTAAAGAGATGACCCCTCAGTCTTTGAGAAAGACGTCCCCAGGTCAGAAAGCTGACAAGTCTTACCTAGTTTTCAAGAGGATTCATATACATTTCAAACAGATGACAAAGTATGTTCAATGACAAGTTTCCAAGGTAAATGCTCTGAGAAAAAAGGAGGGGAGAAGAATCTCTTCCTTTATTTTCAAGAGGAAGAATTAAGCCTCTTATCTTTAAGTCATATTTGTCCTTA
This sequence comes from Ursus maritimus, assembly GCF_017311325.1. Lineage (NCBI taxonomy): Eukaryota > Metazoa > Chordata > Mammalia > Carnivora > Ursidae > Ursus > Ursus maritimus. The sequence continues at coordinate 51,748,161 of NW_024423344.1, forward strand.
CAATGGGCACCACTGCTTTTAACCCGAAATCAACCCACTGGGTTCGCTCTGAGGTTTGGGTTACTTGTCCTGATAGAACGGTGGGCAGGAGTCTGAACTGAGTTTCTCTGGTTTGGAGAACCCTCGGGTCCCCCAGGTCTGAGGTCTCTCATCCACCAGGAGTTTGGTTATAAGTTCCCTAAGTATCTAACTCAGCACTTGTCCCACTTTAACGTGCAAGTGGGATTGGCCCTGGAATCTTGGAGGTGGGTCAGGGTGCTGCATTTCCAGCACTCTCCCCTGTGGGGTGGCAGCTGCTGGTCCAAGGCCCACACCCTAAACGACAAGCAACTCCGGTCAGTTCTCCTCACAGGCATAAATCCCACCAACTACAGAAAAGACCCACACTGAACAAATTCTTTACTGAGAGAGTTAAATTGTTTCTTGGAGCAGCAGAGACTTCCAGGCTTTACACAGCTATGATGCACACCTAGTTTCATCCTGAAAGACAGAGCCATCCCATACTTGAATACTTTCAGCTTCCGTTTTTAAGGTTAGCGCATTCCACTGTTGGAGAGCCCACAGTTTCACGTGCGGAGATGCAATCTGCTCCCTTATGCTTTTGACCTATTGGGTTGACTACATCCTCTCGAACTACATACAATAAAATAAGATAGAAAGAACTTAGCTCTCCGTAACACTTTAGAACTTATAAAAGCAAATTTATGTTTATTATCTGATTTTATCAACATAATCCTTTATATATTTGTAGCGGGCAGTTTTTTGTTGTTGTTTTCCTACTGCCTTATCTTCTGCGGTGAAACTCCCCAGGGTTTCCAATCTTTCACCACTTTGATTTCCTTCATTTATACTCACTGTAATTTTCAGTCCCTACTTTAATTGGGTACAAATTAATGGCAATGAAAGAATTAGGCCTTATCTCAGTAAATCCTTCCTAGTAAAGACCTCCTTAGCACAAACGTTTCCTTTTGTTAAGTTAATGTTCTTCATTCGTAATAAGTATTCCTTCTTATGTTATAGGAATAAACCAAATTTTCTTATAGAAAAGAGCAGGCATCATATGGGTTTGTTAAACGTTTTTCTCCTTCTTTTCCTAAGCAGATTTATTGTAAACATGTTTGTATCTCATATGTCATCCTATATTAGAGGAAACAAGACTTTAGCGAAGAAGAAACCATGTTCATGAAAACCCTAACTGCCCCAGAGATCTGTTCCATGTAGACCATGTAGAAGGGTTGTGGTGTTAACTCGCACTTTATCTTGGTTCAGACTCTGATACTCTACTCTACCAAATAGAGCCTCCACAAATAAAAAGGCAGGGGCACGTGGCTTCCTGACATCAGAGGAGGGTGGAGGCTGGTGCCTTGGCTGGCACCTGCACACTGCTGCTATGTCCTGAATCTACCTGTTGCTTGGGAGTCCTGCAGATCTTGGTTTATTCTTTTGGCTCCTGCAAACTCTAGGTCTCCACCATGTCTAATATCCAGTCTTTTGGCTCATGCAGAGACAGACCCCTGGGGTACTGTCCCCAAGAAGGCTATGTGTCAACTCGGCTTTTACAATGCATGGAAACTGAGAGAGCCTAAAGAGAGCGAGCTAGATCTTCATTCTGTCTGGACCACACTTCCTCCCCCTCCATAAGGCTCTCTGCTGAGCAGTCTCCTCTCAAAATTCCAAATGGGCGGTGAAACATGGACATCATTCGATCACTGCTTCCTGTCAGTTACTCAATGCCAGTGCGCACCCCCTGTACACGACAGCACCACTGCTGCTTCCCCAAACCAGCCCAACAGGGAAAACAGGGCATCCCCAGTCTTATTGCCCCTCTCTCTTTCTACCAGAATCTCCTGAGGCGAAAAAAAACTATTTTCCTCTACTTCCTTTCCAGTCTGAACCCCATTTACATGAAACCATGATCAGACTTGCTAACCCTGTCTAATGGCACACTTAAAGAGCAGATGAAGAAATTTAAGTAATCTGTTCAGATGGTCTGGCATACAAAGGCTCGATTCTTGTTGCACTCGAGAGCACTCAGAAATGGTGCATTACATTTCGGGTATTAGTTGAACCTTGCCTGGACCCCTGTTGTGGCAACTCTCAAATGAAAAGCACTCCATGTCTGCTCTCCCATATAGATTCCGGATTCCTTGGGGAACAAAACCTTGTTGATTTTGTATCTTCATCACTTGGTGTAGCTTCAAAGATCCAGTGAGGCAGCACAGCACACCCCAAGTTCTGGCTGGATTCAGATCTTGGTTCCATCACCCCTGGTTGTATGACTTTGGGCAAATAATTAACCTCTCTGTGCTTTAATGTCCTTATCTATTAAGTGGGAGAGATAACAACAGCTATAATCAATGATAGTAATAATAACCAATAGCATTGCTGTATTGAGTCTATTCATGTACAATATTTACAACACTGTCCCAACTCATAGTATGCCTCCAATAAATATTATTTTGTATAATTAGCATTGGCGTGCAGTAAATATTTGTGGACGGTACTGAAGGCTTGCAGGGGCTCTTGAGCCCACCCTCTTCTCTAGGGAGCCAAATGGAGCTTATATAAGGGCAGTGAGTTCTGCTCCCAGATGTATTTATGCTACAGCCTCTGATGCCCCTTGTCCAACACAGAATGCCCAGTGTTCGCAAGGATGATGGAGGCTGTGCCCACTACTGCTTCTCATCTGTATAACCCACAACACACATTTAATCTGAGACCCGCTTCATCTCCTGCTTGGTGCTTAGGACTGAGATGATGTGAGGGCCCCTGGAAAGCCCAGGGGAATTAAAAGGTGAGTTGACAGAATCACAGTTATGGAATCCTGAACTCTGCATCCAAAAACATATGAGTGGTGTAATCTTGGGAAGTCACTTAACCTAACTAAACTTCAGTTTCCATATGGAAAATGCAAGTGATAAAGACTGCCCCACCCACCTCATCAGTATAAGAAATAGATGAAGTAAAACATGTGATATGCATTTATCAAGCACCTGATAATTTATACAAGCAAGAACTTTGCTAATTACCCCATCAAAAACCTTCTCTGAGCTCTGCAGTTTGACCCATGGAGCCCTCCTGTAATATCCTCAAGGGACACCCCAAGTATGAGATTTTGCATAGGACCTGACATTAATGTATTGCGTGTGCATGAATGTGTGTGTGTGTGTCTGTGTGTGTGTGAATGCCTGACATGTCCATCTACTCTTCATATTATACCTCACATCCTAAGAAATCAAATTACTTACTATATTCCTACCAGGAATGAAATAGGAGAATTTATTCTAATGACTACCAGACAGTGGAGTAAAATGAGCTTCAGACGACTATGAAAGAGCATAATGTTCTAGTTTACCAGAAACCAAGGAAACCTAGTATATCCAGCAGCAATTTTTCTTCTTTCTTATTCTTTCTTTGTGGTGAAGCTGAGAATAATGCCCTTAGGTTTTTCTCACTGTGTATGTAGATGGGGAGCAGGAAGGAGCTGCCGTGGCACAGACTCAGAGACGTGCAATTAAAAAGGCTCAGATAATTTGTTGATCTTTTAACGCAGTGTTTCTTTCCTATTGAAGTCACCTCAAATCAACAATTTTAAGATAATGTAATTCAACAAAAATATTCAGGCATAAGAAAATTTTATAGGAGGAAACATATTGGATGAAGTATCGCTTGTGGTATAATTTTAATTCTGAAAGATCTTGCTAAGAGGGCTTATTTAAATAGGTTCTCCCTGAGATGAATATTTAGGGGGAAAAAATTCCTACAGGATGATTTATAGCAAAATTATATGAACAGAATGAAGGACAGAAGAATTTTATTAGAAAAGGGTCTCATTTCCACAAAATATAAATTATACCTTTTAGAAAATATATTGAATTTTATTAATATTCTGTAGACAGCCTGAAGTGTTCATCTCCACCCCTACCTATAAGACTTTCATTATGATGTACAAGGTGTATTTACCCTTTAACCAAATAATTTTTGAGCAACTCGGTGGAGCCTCCAGTTTACATATCCTACAAAATATTTTCATTGCAGTTACAAAGTCTTATACTTTGTTGGCAACATTTAATGATATATATGTGAGGGTGTATATTTTATATACATGTGTGCATGCTTTTGGTGTCACCACACAAGCACACATAACAACGATAAACTCATTGTATTTGCTAGCTCAAAGACTGTTTCTCCAATATCTGTTACTGTCATTATTGTCTTAACCATCATTTTTAAGGAGAGATACAAGAAGTTTGAATATTTTCAATGCTATGATTAAAATCCGGCCTCACTTCATCTTGAAATTTATAGTTAGAGGAATGACTTAGGGTGGCCACTGAGTACTGTATTTCTGCCTGGCATTTGAAAGTGACCTCATTTAGACCTTGGTAACTAATATTTTTGATGAGGAAATTGACTTATTATTATTCAAAGAACTTGGTTATAAATCCTTGTCCAGTCTCTACCAGTCTCAAAAATTGAGCCTTTCTTGGGATGTGACTTTGTTGTAGCAAACAAGAGTGAATTGACCACCGGTACAGTTTGAGTTTCAGCAAGGACAGATAGCATTTAGATTTTATATTATTTGAAAGTGAAGACTGAGATCAAGGATGAGGATAAAGCTAGGACATTAAAAAGACTAGAATTCATTTTGAGTTCTAAATAAATATTATCAAATATTTTTCTCTTAAATGCATGCACACAAAATGTAGCAATCGATATACTTCCTCCTCCTAGAACATGTATAAAGAGCACAGGCTCCCTAGCCTATTCAAAATACCTGTGAAATATACCATTGTAAAAATTATTGTTCTCTATTTTTAAAATGGAAGAACCTTGCTTAAAAAGCTGGGCCTATGTTAAAACCAGAAGCCAAGCCTTTCCTTACATCGTAAAAAAATATTTCACTGATTCCCCACTGAGTGCTAATTAAGGCCAGCTTCTATTCACATCTCCACGAAGAAGAAAATACTGAAGACAAGTCTCCTCAAAGTACCTGATTATTTGAAATGATAACACCTAGGCAGTTCACCCAAGGTCATATATAAATTTGAAGCCCCAGGGAATTTCACAGGAGGGAAATCTCTGGTATTCATTATTGGTTAAAATGGCAAATATTTCCAGGCAATGGAATGGAAGTACAAAGATATATTTTAGCACAAATATTTCTGGTTTACCCTCAGAATAAATGCTCTAATTCAAGAATCCATAGCATCTTCATATGGATAAAAAGAATTAAAACAAAACATTAGACCTATCAAACTATGTCTCTGAAAAAATTAATGGGATGGCAAAAAGGAAAAAGTATTTTAGAATTGTCATTATCAACCTATATGGAAACGCCAGTATCATTCTCTAACTATGAAATTTTAGAGCTGTAAGAATTTTGAAGAGACTATCTACTCTATGACACACATCTTCACATTTGAGGATACAAACTCAGAGTTGTTGTCATGTGTCTAACATCACATAGCCAACCAATGGCAAAGTCAGGACTTGAACCAGGGTCTGCTTGTATCTATGTATATCTTAAGTTCTGCTATTTTTCAGGACCACCTGGCTCAGGCAAAGTTCAACATTGCCAAAGATATCAAATGTAGCCTTTGCTTTTAAAGGGAAACAAACCAAATTAAATCTATTTTCAATCAACAAAATTTGATTCTTCATATCTTCCTCGGTGGCCCAATATGGTTTTCATAAGTGACCATTACAGACAAACAGCTAAAGTGCGGAGATGTTAGAACAGGTGGCTACAGAGAAAGCTTCAATAAATTTAAATCATTAGCTTATATTATGGCCTCTTACTTTTTATTGTAAATTTATTTTCATTTTATTCATTTATGTATTTACTTAACCTTCACCATATTCCAAAAAGAAATTAAAATGGCATAGAAATTACCTAGGATGGGTTCTCTACTCCTTCTGTCAAACCTCAACATGCATCAGTCAAAAATTAATAGAATAAGGCAACTGGGCAGTTTTCCTTCTTCATCGCATCTGAGGACTTGTCCTGGTGATCCATCACTGCTCTGAATATTCCAATATCTGCCCAAGACGACATGGAAAGGTGAAGTCACAGTTACCACATAATACAATTATGCAATAAATCAAACACAAACTGCTCGTTTCACTTATGTTGCTTCCATCCCTACAGAACTTCCCCAATTAAGAAAATATGGATTATTCATTTCTAAGCTTTATTCGTAGATATTACATAAAAATTGTAGGCCTTTATTTAAGTCACATGGTTTTCCCAAAGTCTCTGTAAGCAATTCTAGGCCCTAAGAAAACCAGTCCTAGAGAAGCTTCTTACTCCACCTGCCCATCTTTCAAATGGACTCAAGCTATTGTCAATGTAAATTTGGAGTATCGGAAGAAAAAAAGAGAAGAGATGAAATCTTCTCTTTGGCAACATTTGGTGACTTTAAAATAAAAAGTCAGCATCCCCTCTACTATATAAGCTCAAAGCATCACACTCGATGGCATCTTTTCAAATGGCCTGCATTGTATTCCTCGCTTTCCTTGATTTATCCCCCTGTTGGCCCCTGAAGGAGAGCATCATTTTTTTCCTCCTGCCTTCTGTCTTCTATATTTCATTTCAGGTGTCTATCGAGGCAACGAAAGATAAAGCTCTCTGCTTTCCCTTGTACTAAAGTTCTATATGGAATCAGTTCACCTGTCTGTCACTCCTCATTAAATTCTTACCCTCTTCATTCACATCCTGATCTTTGCAAATGAACATTTGCTTAATAAATGTTCCCAAGACTAACAGTGCAGAGTGAAAATCCCACACAGCAGTAAATTATTAACTCAGTCACAGAGGGAGTGCCATATATGACTTTTCAGAATGAGTTATTATGTGGATCATCATGTAATTATGAATTTTTCAAGCCATGATAGAGGAAAATTGAATATTTAATATTTTATGGACATATTCTACACTGAGGACATCTTTCAAAATTTTATGATAATTTTTAGAGTGAGCGAAGAGCAGAACAAAAGTTACAAAATAATTGCAAACTTGAATATTTAATCACTAGGGACATTGTTGGTTATTTCTCAAATTATATAATGTAACCAGCGCTGTGAACTTTTAATCATAGTGTATTCAAATGGGGAAAAAAGTGCATTAAAATCAATCTATAAATATGTTTTGATTGTTTAAGAAATAAGAATACAGAGCTTAATGTTATCAAATTGAGACCTTAAGGTATAAATATTCATGTGGGAGGTAATCTTGAGTGACTTGTTCTAGACGAGCTATTGTTGAACAAAAACTTTTTTAAATGAGCCATTTCAAATTATTCCAAATTAAAACCAAGGCATAAACACTAAAATATTTTAAAAGTCTTAGCTGAAAATAAAATGGAAAGATGAAATTGGTATTTGTCAAAAAACAAAACAAAAAAAATCTCTGATAAATATATTAGAGCTTTGGTGAAAAAAATAAAGGAAAAATTAAAACAACAGCAGTTTGATATGAATTACCCTATTTATTTACACAATTCATGCTTTCATAATATAGCACTTCAATTATCACCCATATTTTAACTTTGAAAATTAGAATATTTAGTGATTCCAAATTATTTCTTAATAGGTTCCCCTTGTTGCAGGAGAAGGTCATTTCTGAGTGCTAGAATACTAATAAACTTTAAGGACATTTGAACTCAGAGGTTCTCAACCCTGGCTGCACATTAGCATTGCCTAGTCCTACCCCTGGGCATTGTGAATTGGCCCGAAGTGAGGCTGAACTATGATGGTTTTGAAGCTTTTCAAATTATTTTAATTTTCAGCTGTGGTCTAAAATCACTGATACCCATAGGACTGCCATCCAGTTTCCAGAGGCCAAAACTTCATACATTCTTTTAAAATCCAAACGAATCACCTTTTAAATACATTGGGTATATGAGCACTAATGATACAGGGAGGACTAGTAAACAGCCCTGGCCCTTAAATTGCATATAATCTAATGAAACACACACATAAATAACTGCAACTCAGCGCAATTTCTGCTGTTAGAAAGGTGTATGCTAAGTGATAGAGCAGTGGAGAGAAAACCAACATTAAAGGCACCGAAGTAGGGGCGCCTGCGTGGCTCAGTCATTAAGTGTCTGCCTTCAGCTCAGGGTGTGTTGCTGGGGTCCTGGGATCGAGCCCCGCTTCGGGCTCCCTGCTCCACTTGGAGCTTGCTTCTTCGTCTCCCACTCTCCCTGCTTGTGTTCCCTCTCGCTGGCTGTCTCTCTCTCTGTCAAATTAATAAATAAAATCTCTAAAAAAATAAAAAATAAAAAATAAAGGCACCAAAGTAGACTTTTTTAAATAGGAAATTTGACTAAGAGAAAAATATGACTATACTGTTTCTTGCATTCATTCATTCATTCATTCACTTATTTAAATACTTATCCCATCCCCCAAAAATGTATTAAATGACTATTATTTTTTTAAATATTAACTTCTCATGGACTATGGAGCGTTGTTGAAAATAAGGAGTATGTATCAGCTAGCTATTGCTGCATAACAAACTACAACAAAGTTCAAGTGACTTAAAACTACAACTATTTATCTGCTCATGTATCTTCAGATTGGCAGTGTAGGTGGGGCTCAGCAGTTGAATCAGAAAAGCATGTCTGAGTTATCTCCTATGATCTTTGAAGAAAGTGTGATTTGACAACAATGCCTGCACTTGCTGGAGAAATGGAATCTGTGTAGTGGAGCGAATTGATTTCTTTAAAGAAAAAAAAAAAAATCAGATCTATACACTGTGGAAGGCTTAGGGGAAAAAAACACAAGTAGACTGCCAAGGTTGGGACACAAGTTTTCTGCTCAGTCTTTATCCATTATTGTTTCCCAGTCCTGTAAATAAGAGGCAGGGATCAGTTATTCCTTTATGCCTAAGCCCCTCCCAATTGCAGGCCCTTCTTTGCTCTCCAGGACAAGAAACCAGAAACAGGGTAAAAGAGTCTTACAAACTACTGTTTGTCTCCAACTTCTATTGAGCAGAGTAGTGAAGAAGGAACAAGGAAGAAGGAACAAGGGCCCAACAAGGTGTGGATTCACACAGCTTTCCCATTCTCTTCTGGAGTCCTGACACTCGCACAAGTAGACTGGAGATTGGGGAGGAAGTGGAGAAGCACAAGACTGTACTTCAACACTGGATTACTGGGGACAGAGTGCTGAAATTTGAGGCCATGGGGTTTTGTTTTGTTTTGTTTAATATTTAGTCTTGATATCCTTTTTGTTTGTTTGCTCACTTATTTATATGTTTTGCAGACAAGAAAACTGAACTTAGAAAACTTCTGCTGTATCATAGACGCACTTATACGTTAGGAAGTTATTCAGGATAAGACAAGTACTAAGTACATTCCAGTAACTCTCTTCAGCTTGGCTTTCTTTTTGTTTGTTTGTTTGGTTGGTTGGTTGTGCTAAGAACATGTAGCATGAGATCTACATTCTTAAATTTTTAAGTGTACAATAAAGTATTGTTAACCAGGGGCACCTGGGTGGCTCAGTTGGTTAAGCATCTGTCTTCAGCTCAGGTCATGATCTCGGGGTCCTGGGATCAAGCCCCACACAGGGCTCCCTGCTCAGCAGGGAGTCTGCTTCTCCCTCTTCCTCTGCCCCTCCTACCCACCCCCACTCTCTCTCTCAAATAAATAAATTCGTTTTTCAAAAAAGTATTATTAACCATAGCCATAATGTTGTACAGCAGATCTCTAGAAGTTATTCATCTTGCATAAAGGAAACTACATACCCAACAAATAGCAACTTCCCATTTCCGCCTTCCCCAGTCCCTGGCAACAACTATTCTGCCCTCTGTTTCTATGAGTTTGACTATTTTAAATACCTCATATATGTGGAATCATACAGTATTTATCCTGTTACTGGCATATTTCACTTAACATAATGTTCTCAGGGTTCATCCATGTTGTCACATATGGCAGGATTTCCTTCTTTTTAAATGTGAGTAATAGTTCATTGCACATATATACCACATTTCCTTTATCTATTCATCCACCAGTGGACATTTATGTTGTTTCCCTATCTTGCCTGCTGTGAATAATGCTACAGTGAACATGGGAATGCAGGTATCTCTTCAAGAACCCGATATCAATTCTTTGGAGTAAATACCCAGAAGCAAAATTGCTAGATGATATGGTAGTTCTACTTTTAATTTTTTGAGGAACCTTCATACTGTGTTCCATAGAGACTACACCAATTTACATTCCCACCAATAAAGTACAAGCGTTACATTTTCTCCACATCCTGGCCAACATAATGATATTTTTAATCTGAACTCAAAACTATGGAAAACAATATACCTTGAAATAATCTCAGTGAACAAAACTCCCGAACATCTTAAATGAAAAAAAAAAAAAAAGAGGACTTGCATAACTGGCACGAGCGATCATGTTAAGGAAGACTAAAAAAAACCCCAAAGAAACACAAAAACAAAAACCAGTAAACATGAAACACAAAAACACTAAAATCAGTAAACAGGTCTCCCCAGATCTATTCTACATTTAATGCATTTCTAGTCCCAGTGGGAATTTTTAGGAAAACAAATTCAGAAAAAAACAAATTTGACAAATTATTCTGAAATAATTCTGGGAAAGTGTTTAAAATACTGCTAAAAGAAAAAAGAAAACTGGGAATAGGAATATTTTTTTCTTTTCTCTATTTTATGAAAGCTTTTGTGCTTTTTAAAAAATTTTTACAAAATTGTATTTTAATTTGTGAATATTTGATCATTAGATGTTCAAAATAATATTAAAGACAATATATGCAAATCTATTGTTGAACTAAAAATAATATTTCCCATTCACTAGTCTTTTAAAAATGGATTCACTGAGTGCTAACCTTGAAACATTTTCTAGTTTCTGAGGATTTAGAGATAAATGAGATACAGCCCCTGCTCTCAAGGGCGTTCCCCGTCCTGTGAAGAGAGGACAGTAAATATACAATTACCATGCGGTGTCCTCTGTGCTGGGAGGGTCCTGTGGGAGGATTTGGGGGGACCCTTGGGGACAGGATGTTGAGAGGGATTTCGCAGCTAAGGAGGCAGGCTGGAGGAGGGAACGCTGACCAGTAAGGCTGAAGAAATAGACAACTCCCACCTCAGACCAAGCGCTCCGCATCTCTTCCCCATTGAAGCATCAGGCCTTGACTGAGGACACTGACAGCCCATGTGGTCTCGGGATGACTGTCTACCTCTGATACAGATGTGCACAGGTGGGCACACCTCGAATGCATTTTCATGTAGGGCAGGTAGAGTTTGATCCAAGATACCACTTAAAACTTAGAGCATCAATCTTTTCTTTTTCTTTAAATCAATATTCACTGGTGAAATCTTATTTTATAAAAGCGCTGACTCATTCGTCTTTCTTTTAACCACCCAGTCGTCACATCGAAGACACCTAACCACCACCACGAGCTCGAACTGAGAAAGTGCCGGAACAAGGGGACCCGCTGCAATGCCAGGTCAGGCATCGCTTTGGAGCTGCCACAAAGAACCCCCTTGCTTGCCCTGCCCAGGGCCATGAAGCATCATCCCAAGCAGAGCCGCAGAGCTGCAAGCAAGCCGCCTGAACACAACAGAAGAGAACCCAGCATGGCACTGAAGCTGGGGTGTTCTTTCTCACAGGGATGGCCAACCTCGGTGTACAGAGCAGGAGTTCTTCCGTAAAATGACTGAAGATCCACCAGAGTGGAGGGACAGAGAAGAATGGAGGGCAGGGGTAAGTCTTTCAGAATGGGGATGGGGGTTATGGCAGGAAAGGAAATTGAAGAGCAAAGAAAAGTATGCAGCAGCCAGCTGAACTCCCCCAGCAGGCCCCGGGGCCAGCAGGCATGGCCTGCCTGGGCGCGATGATCCAGATTGGCTCAGAGACAAGCCCCGTCAAGCACCAAGATCTGAAAGTAGATCTCGCTATTCTGGTAAAATGGGTCTCTTTATCACCTAAGCATCACACTGACCAACCCGCCTGATCCCAATCTCAGTCCTCTAAGTTCATTTTCTAGGTGCTCTCAGAATCCCTATGGTCAATAAAAAATCGGTCTGCCCTCCTCCCTGCCCCTCCCCTGGATCTAGAAAAAATCATAACTTGTACTTTTCTGATTTACTGGAGTAAGAGGAGGCTTCCTAAAACCTAGCCAACCTCAAGAAGCCCTGTGGAGACTGCTACTCTTATTGTTACTGCTACTAGCGTTTGATTCTAATTTGGTATACTTTATACTAGCACTAGATGCAGACCCATCTTTCTCTGCAGTTTGTAAACTCAGCCTGAATTCTTGACAGTGACTTCAGAAAATATTATCTATATTTCTTCTGGGTCAGGCAACTCTCCTGGGGCTACAGAGAATGTACAAGGCAGAGTTCTTGCCCTAGTGGAGCATACAGATGAATAAAAAGGCAATAATGACATATTTCATAAGTCCCTTGTCACAGAGATATAAACAGGATAGTTTGAGGGCACCAAGAAGGAGACCCTAACCCTGTTCTATGAGGTGAGGGGAGGCTTCCAAGAGGAAGAGCTAGGTTGGCCGGGTGAAGAATGGTGGAAGAGCATTTAAGAGAGAGCTGATAGCAAATGCATTCATGTGGGCAGAGCACATGGTCTGTCCGGAGAATATGAAACAGTTCAACGTGGTTGAATAGCAAGGCATGAGAAGGGGAGCAGTAAGAATGGAGAGATAGAGACAAAGCCATGCCATTTTAAGGCGGCTACATGATATCCTTAAGTCAAAGGGAATTTATCAGAGGTTCTGGGGAAAGGAGTATGTGACCCTCAGAACTTAAGTTATTTCAGAGAACAGATGGGTGGTTGCCAGAGGTGAGGGGGAAGGGGTGGCTGAAACAGGAGAAGGTGGTCAAAGGGTACAAACTTCCATTGTAAGACAGATAAATTCTGGGAATATAATGTATAGTATGGTGACTGTAGTTAACAATACTGTATTGTATATTTGCAAGTTGCTAAGAGTAGATCTTAAAAGTTCTCATCCTCAGAGAAAAAATTAAACTGGGGCGCCTGGGTGGCGCAGTTGTTAAGCGTCTGCCTTCAGCTCAGGGCGTGATCCCGGCGTTATGGGATCGAGTCCCACATCAGGCTCCTCTGCTAGGAGCCTGCTTCTTCCTCTCCCACTCCCCCTGCTTGTGTTCCCTCTCTCACTGGCTGTCTCTCTCTCTGTCAAATAAATAAGCAAAATCTTTAAAAAAAAATTAAACTATGTGAGGTGATAGACGTTAACTGAATTTAACATGATGATCATTTCTTAATGTATATATGTACCAAATCATTATGTTGTGCTCCTAAAACTAAGGTATATGTTAATTATAACTCAATAAAAAGAACTTGTTATTGCAGCCACAAAATGGATCTGAAAAAAATGATAAAAACTAATTGGTAAAATCAATTATCTGATTTCCAGAATTCTTTGAGCCCAACATGGTGAAAATACCAAAATGTCCTGCCTTCAGTCCTACCTCAGACCTGCATCTCAATTACTTAACTCTCTTAGAGCAGAATGCTTTTAAAAAACATTAGTCAAGCCTTCACTTGGGGAAGTTAAGGAGCATTAATTCTGCACCAGCTACCCGCATGGTGCTGGGGCTTCATCCTGAGACCCGTCACCCCCATCTTCAGTGCACGTTAAAGCCAAGCAATCCACACCTTATTCATAATTGATCATGAACTTCAGCATTAACTTCGGGCATTATGAGACCTGTCTAATTGTAATAGGTACAATGCCCACTTCCATGATAGCCAGTAAATTCACAGAGTGAGTCTCCATCTCCCCTTTTTAAATCATAGAACTGTAAAAGAAAAATTGTACCAGACATTTGTAATAAATGTCGATGATGACTTTATTCAAGACTATTGCAATAGGGGCCAGGACTACTGCAATAGGAGAGACATTGAACCCAACGCTACTGAAATTAAAGGTGGGAGGAATTTTTTTAACCCTGAGGTGGGCTAATGGAAAAGTAGTGGAGAACTTTTAGTGGGGAGCCTGGTCAATGTGGTTAGGCTACCTGTATTTGCTAACTGGCCCTTATTGAAGTGAGGCTCTGTCCCACAAAGTCGGGGACACAGGGGTACTGTCTCCTTCAATGGTTACATGTCAGTTATGGTTACAAGACCTCAGTCCTTGAGAAATTTTTCTAAGTTGTAGAAGATTTACATCTCAAAGACACAGAGAAAGAATTTACAACTATAATTTTTTTGTAATACATTTTTTGTGTTCGTTAACAGACAGTGTTACATGAGTTTCAATACAGTGATTCCACAAATCTATACATTATGTTATGCTCACCGCAAGTGTAGCTACCATCTGTCACCATGCAACACTATTACAATACCAGTGAGTAGAGTTCTTATGCTGTTCCCTTTCTTCCCCTGATTTATTCATTCCATAGCCAGAAGCCTGTATCTCCCACTCCCCTTCACCCATTTGACCATCCCCCACCCCACCCCCTCCGGCAACCATCTGTTTGTTCTCTGTATTCCTAGGTCTGGTTCTATTTTTTGTTTGTTTGTTTATTCATTTGTTCTGTTTTTTAGGTTTTTAGGTTCCACATGTAAACAAATGCAAGTTTTCTAAAGTAAATGCTCTAAGAAAAGGGAGGTCAAGGGCCTCAAGTCAGAAAGAAGCCTGTCTAAAGGTTAGTCAAGCTGAACAGAACATTTGGCCATCTCGGTTAAAAATCACTTCAAATTTTATGAGTAATGTTATTCTTCAGGCAGCATATTTAGAGGGAATTATTGCGGTTCTTAGATGAGTGAAATAATTCAACCTCTCAGACTCTGGGATTATAACACAGTGTGAGCTGCGTTATAATTGCCAAGTCCTGCATTGCCCCAAGTGCTTTTTACTTCTGAGGAGCCCCACCTCTGTCCTGGTTTCACCCAAGATATCCCTGGAAGTGAAAAAAACAAAGGTGATATTGGCTGATGTGCATGTTGACGAACTACCATCCTTTAAAAGGAGGAGAGGCGTTTACTTTTGCCTCAGCAAATACAAGCCATCTTGCATATCAAGCTGGTTAAAACATATAGAACAAAATGTCTTCTAATTGCCCCCAAATCAACCCACTTCTTCTTCCAAGACTTACTCACTTGTCCATTTATTCATCAAATGTTTATGTGGCAGGACGTGTGCTAAGCAATAGAGGAACGTTCTCCCAAAGCAGACACAAACTGTACCATACCTACAAAACCCACTTTCAGTGGTCCTAGCTAGCATGATATTAATAGGATAATAATAAATATTTATTAAATATTTCTGACAAGCCATATGCAACGTATTCTGCATCATTTGTATCATCTCATGGCCATAAGAGCCTTGTGAGTTCGGTGCTCTTGTTATCAGATCCCTACTTTACAGATGAGGAACCTGGGTCTCCGAGTGGTTACATGAATTATCCAAGATTCCGTGGCTAGTAACCGGTAGAACAGGGACTCCAAACCTGTGCTTTCAATCATTTATTATAATTCCCTGCTGAATACGACACAGAGCATTATGTGCCTCCATCATGAATTCACTGGAAATTCAGCAAGTACATATTAAGAATTTAGAATTCACATTGTTAGTGGAAATGCCTCTGTTTCAGGGCAAAGAGGGCAAGAAATGATCTCTAAGATGCCAGTAGCACACAAAGCTTGATGCTAAAACTCAATCAAAGTGCTCCCAGAGCACCAGCAGGGCACATGGTTTGGTGAAACAAAGAGGGCCCTGCCCTGGAGAAGGCCACATTCATTACTGCCATATGCCTCTCAACTTTCAGCCATATTCACAATTTTTGCTATCTCCACGTGTCACCTGCACTGTTATTTATTTAATATTTATCTTTAAAGAGACCCACTTGATACCATCACAGTGAATGGAAGGGAAAAGGTGGATTTAATTTTCGCCACTAAAATGAATATAGCACTATTAAAAGGCAAAGATTTACCTGCGTACGAAGTTCATCTCAAGCGCCACTTTGGGAAGGACTACTTGCCCTCAGTCTACTTTTGGTTTCCTCTTTCTCATCCCACTCTGGGCTACAGAAGCCAGACCCAACTCCCACTCTGGGAAAATGCTCTAGGCTCTTCTCACTTTTCTCTACCCTCCAGGCACCTGGCACCCCACTGCACACAGCAGTGAGTGTCCAAACCCCATTTACTCAGGGCCTTCGTGGGTAACTCACGAGATGATAGTCTGATAAAGTAACTCCTTGGAGGGTGTTCACAGAGTAATAGCCATTGGTAATCAGGAATTTGCAGTGACAAGCACGGGACAAATGTGCTGCGTGTGTTATGTTATCGGTCTTCATGACAGTGTTGTGAGGAGGATCTTATCAACCTCTTTTTATATATGAAGAGGCTAAATGCAGTCTATGATTTTGGACTATGTGAAGGAAGGTCAAATGGTTTGCCATTTGCCCGGGTTTGCCGGGGCCGCACAGCTAGTACGCCGCAGGCCTGTGCACTTCCCAAATCTGAATACCCTTACATACTAAGGTGGTCAACTTTTCTACACTGCTGCTAACGAAGCCCTATGCTTAGGCCTGTGTTACATCTCACAGAAGGATTGCCCTCCCCATTCCACCCACCCACCACCCACTATCCTCCTCTGTGTTCATCTGCCACATGGTCACCACACACACACACACACACACACACACACTTCAGACTTCCATGGCTGGTTTCCCATTGTCTACTGGATACAGGGTGCAGTTCAGATCTCTTACAGCATTCAAGGCTCATCACAATCTGGCCACAACGTGGCTTGCCTGAGCCCTTTCCCTCTTACCTCACAACCACACTGGATCTCAGCCTTCTTCAGCAGTCCGTGTTCCCTTATGGCTGTGCAAAAAGGTAGTCATGAATGCTGCAAGGGCAAAGCAAGGGCATGAGCTTGGGCACAGATAGACCTGTTTGAATTCCCAAATTGGTCAAACTATTTAACTTCCTCTGTTTTTTCACATAAGAAAGTGATAATATATGAATTGGGCTAGATGATCTACCCAAAGCATGCCGCCCAGTGCCTGGTACTTTACACGGCAACCGGCACCTGGCAGGCCTTCAAAAACAAGTCGCTATTATTCCTGTGCCCATGTTGTTCCCTTGAAAACTACCTGGAATTATTTTTTTCCTCTCATCTTGGTAAGTGCATATCCATTCTTCAAGCTTGAATATCACTTCCTTTGTGAACGCTCTCCTGATTTCTTCAGGCAATGAAAATTCCTCCTTCCTCTGCCTCTCCCCAGCACTCAGCACTTCAACTATAATACTTTCAATTGGCTTATAATTGTCTATCACTTGTTTCTCTCTTCCATTAGATCATGAATTCTTCAGGAGTCTATATTTCTACCAATTGCAATACTCAGCACATAGTAAGCTGACAAATGTTTGTTGAACGACTTAATGTGTTTCCCCTTCCCAGACATCATTTGTATTTGAATATTGCTATAAAATTAGACTGAAATTTTAGGCACTGAAGCAGGAGCAGTGAGGTAGTGTGGGTGAAAAGTGAGATATTTCTCCCAAATCCCCAAACACATCTACTCTATGCATAAAGCCATTTTGGTTCCAGAATCATTGCCGGCAAATTATATTGGTCTTCCCTTAGAAGCATGAGGGAATTTTTGTGACAGGAAAAGATAATGCTTACAAAACCTTTTCATTGTAAACGTTGATTATTTATGAACTCTTATAGGAAAGGGACCCTCTGGATGCTGGCACATGGGAGAAGCCATCCCCCCCAATTTATAATAAATGAATGTTGGAGTAAATCTCTTCATTAACCAGATAGAGAAAGGAATTTACGCTCCAAAGTAATCACTCGTCTCTTCAGCCACAAAAGCCCCAAAGACTTCGCTTCCTGAACGTCCTGTCTAATGGGACAGACCTTTGGTGACCTGTTTAGCACAAGGATGACTTCAGCAGGTAGATTCCACAAAGCTCGCAGCCCAAAGCAAACACACAGCAACACTGCCTGGAAACCGGTGGGTGGCCTTGGCCGGTGAAAGCCCGTCCTTCAAGCAACTGAGGCAGGAGCCCATTAAAGGTGTTAATTTTACATGATGTGGCACGGCAAGTTTATAAATAAATAACAAATGAACATTCCCCATGGTTCCTCTCCTCTGAATTTCTGTGTACCTGCTACAGGCCTGGCAACAGCAGGAGCCGCGCGGATGCCAGAGCCGGAACTGCTCTTCAAAAAGTGAGGGGGGAGGCATTTCTGTCACCAAGACTTGATAAGTTTTGACGCTTACATCACTGGATCCAGACACCTTTAAAAAAAAATAGCCAACTAATCCGTCCTCTGTGGTTGGATGTGCTCAATTTAAGGTTATTATCATGAGCTACAAGAACAAAACACAGATGTTAGAGTTTCAGAAAAATGTACTGTGGGGGACTATTAGTAAAAAATACTGTTTAAAATATATAACATATGTAACTATTAAATACATAAAAATCCCATGTACCAAGAGGCAAAACATGATGAAAGTTGTTGAATATTTTAAGTACCTATATTGCTGCATAAAATGGTTCTGTGCGGTAGAATTTTCTATTGCAGGAGATTTATGAAATTTTGTCAAAGTGGTAGATCATGCTGAAGTCAGGGGAAATGCTAGCACACTTTAGGTTGCTTTCTATTTTTAATTAAGTTTGAAACTGCATCTTTGCACTTGTGAGTGTGCATATAAATATATGTAAGTGCAGATATGATTAACAATAATGCTGATCTATGCAGACATTCAAATCCACTCACAAAATGACCCCCTCCCATTACAGAGCAAATTACTTAATTGAGGCTGGGTCTTTGTAATCATAATGAACTGGAAGGAGAATGCAAAATTTGACCAGCATGGTTCACCCCTGCTTATTTTAGCAGCCAAGGAGGCAGGAATTAAAGGAGCCCTATAGGGTGTTCCGGTCCAGTGTTCCTACAAAACACATAAACATATACACTAAAATATATGAGGATATTTACTTATTTGTTATACATTTTAGTCTATAGCTTCTTTTTTACACAACCATACCTATAGATTTCAACTCATGCTTTCAAATAGTTGGGTAAAATTCCATCATGTAGTTGTATCACAATTTATTTAGTCATTTCCCTTGCTGCCACTTATTCCAACATGATAACCAATATAACAATAAATAAATTTATCCATGTCATTTTGTACTTATGTTTTTATTTCTTTGTAAAGTCCCAGAGTAGGACTGTGGAGTAAAAGGTTGTCTTGCAAAATTGAATTACTAAAGATACTTCCAGTTTTCTTTTCCAAAATATTTAGTAAGTCATTCTATTATTTGCATATTTCAAAGTCTACCTCCTCACACTCTTGACAACACTAATATTATCAACCTTTTTGATATTTAGCAAGACAAAAGGGTTAGGATCAGGATTAGAGCAAAAAATGGTATCTCACACTTTTGTTTTGCATTTATTGACTGCTAGTGAAGGCAGGTCTCATTGTCCTTTTGCTTTTCTCCTTGAAAGGATCACTTTTCATAGTTTCTACCCATTATTATATTTAATGTACAGGAGTTGTCCGTATATTAGGGATATTTTTCATTAATAAATGATACACATAATGTTCTCTCAGGTAAATCTTGTATGATTATATTTTTCGAACTCACTTAAGGATAATGACCGTAGAGCCTATCTCCCAATTCCTTCTTGCTAGCAACCAGACATAGCATATAATCACATGTCCATTGAGAGGATTCAATAAATACATTCGACAACTTCAACCAATGTCAGTCATAAGTGATTTGGTCATATGGTCAAACTGACTAGACAAATACTCATTGCAGAGTGGAGCATTCAGTATCTTAAAATGTCTACTCGATCAAGAAAGGCATTTCCATTTTAGTCCAAATTTGGCCTCCACATTAATGCCTATCCTTAGCTCCAGCCTCACCCCTGCTTAGTTCTAACACAAAGAAGACTTTGTACAATGCTTTTGAGACCAAAGATAATTTGTGAAAATATAACTGTAAAGGATATTTGAGAGAAAAAAAATGAGGAAAGGGATTAAAAGGGAGCTTTTGGTATGCACGCATGTATACACACACACAGCAGTGCAGACCAGCGTTTTCATTGCGGCACAAATCTACTCACTGTATGGTATGTAGGCCCTGTCTTTGCTTATGCAGCAAAGGCAGAACATTAAGATGCAGACAAGTGAAGACACATGAGAGACATACATAATATAGCAAACATTTACACTCTGAATATCAAGAGGAAACTGAATTTTTTTTTTTTTTTGGTGGCAAGAAAAGTTACAAAACTTTCATTCTAGCAAAATTCATTACTATTTCAGGCATTTGGGGAATGATCTAGATTAAGGTAGGATGTGAGTAATTTGTGTGAATGAGGTAGAAAAGTAAACCAGAAAACTTAGAATGTGGGTGTAGAGGATATCCTTTCATGTTTTGAAAAGGAAAAGAATCGGTTCATGGATATCCAGAGTGCTTTGAAGAAAGATTCTGAAGTTTGAGATGGGGCAGATAAGGCTTATGCATCCATTCAGAGAGAATTAAGGTTTGAATCACCATTCTGGAGGCTTGGTCATTTTCATCCCCAGCTGATGGAGCCACCTGCACCTTTACCACCAATTCCCCCTCTGAAAGAGTATAGAGAGACCCTGTGAGCCCTGCTACAGAAAACCAATACTTCAGTGAAGTAATTTTGTTAATTGGATGCCACTGGCTAATTGAGGTATTCCAAATGGAAAACTCCCTTTAATTGATAAGTTATGTGCAGAAAAGTGTTGAATTCTAGAATTCCATAGAAGAGAATAATATATAGAAAATAAAAATCATTTTTAAGAAATGTTTCATGACACAGGGAAAATGCTCATGAGAGGTGTACTGAAAAAGCAAGACATAAAACTGTATGTAGACACTGGCTTCATTTCAGTAAAGGACACACACATATATTTTGTATATAAAAGTGTGGGTAAAAGAAGGAAAGAAAACACCACAAAATGTCACCATGCTTATCTCAATAGGACTTTCCAGTGATTTTTATTTTCTTCTTTATACTTTTTTGTGCTTTACAAATAATTATAAGGTGAGCATTGTTATTTATTTTTAAATCATCAAAAGCTATTTTAATATAAATATTATTTTATAATATTACATATTTAACTGACTTTTGGCTCATTTGATTCTCCATCATATTTTGCCCTTTAGTTTCCCTCAACTGATTAATCTGCAGTCAAACTTCTCCTCATCCCATTCCCACTCCTGCAGTTTCCATTTCTTCATAATCCTCTTTACCACCTTGGGAGGACTAAGCCACGGGGCACAGGGAATGGAGTACCCACCAGTCCTTGCTCCCAACGTTCCTGCACTGCCTCACATGCGGTAAAGATAAAAGAGGAGGAAAAGATTATGAAAGTTGCTTTCAGATTCAAGTTTAACCACTATACATCTGTCTTTTCCCATGAGAAATTTTCATATGAGAATGGAAGTTTACAAGATGTTTAAGCAATAACTCACAAACTTGGTTCTGACAGTTTTGGGTTTATTTATTAATTAATTTATTTATTTTTGAGAGAGAAATAGTGCTACAAACTCAAGCATATTTCAAAATGCCCTTGTATGTCTTAATACAGTATTGAATAAAAAAGTGAACAAAGGCTTTAAGAAAAATACATGGAGGAATATCTTCACCTGTAAAATTTGTGCTGTGTGAATGGATTGTCTCCATGTGATTTTGTGGCACGTAATTTATTATTATTGTTATTATTTAGGTTATGGACAACACAGTGAAATTCATCACCTTATAAAATTGGATTCGCATACTAGTGTTTCTGCTTATTTGTCATACTTGCAACATGACACGGGAAGAATGGGCAGATTATTGACTGTAGCTCCACCAACAGGAATATTGCATCTTTACATGCATAGTTATGACTAAAAGTCACTAGTGGGAAGAAAAGGAAGGTGGGGTAAAATTGTGGTTTCTTCTTCATCTACAACAACAACAAAGGGTCTTGCCCTTTGTCGTACATTTTGCTTATGTGGGGGAATGTTCAAACACATGAGAGCAAAGCTGGGTCTTCTTGGCTCTTTCTCAAAGGGTCATCAGGATGTGTGTGTTTTGAAATACTGGCATAGCTAATAAACAGTAAAACCAGAATGTGAGCCAGGCATTCTGACTAGAGCGCTCCCACTAAAGCCCTACCCTGCAATGATGAGCTAACTCCCAAAAATCCGTGACACTTTCTACCAGTGTTTGCATAGAACAGGATTCTGTCTTAACCACAAGAGCTGATTTTCTAATGGCGAAATTTCTGGCACCATTGGAAGTGTTGATCTCAAACTGGAGAAACTTAGAATTAGATTCTTGCTTTTGTCTTCAACTTTTACCTGTGGTGTGAACTGGGTTTGAATGAAAAGTGACGGAGAAAAATAAAACTCAACTGGGAGTCAGGATCCCTGCGTCTGGTCTTAGTTCTGCCCCCAGATAACTGACTGCTTTTGCACAATTCAGACTTCACACTTCAGAGTTCCATGAACAAAATGACAGTCAGAACAAATGATTTCTTGTTTGATAAGTCTACAACTAGACCGCTGTCCTGTCCTCTTCCCTGCATCCCCACAGTGAGTGGTGAGAACAAAGTAAGTGTGTGTGAGTGCAGGCACATGAGTGCTCATGTGCATTATCCATAATTTATTCATGTGGTGTATGATCTGCTCCGAAGGATGTGAAAAGTTGAAAATAACTAGGTAAGTATTTATAAAACTGTGTCCAAGCTTTTTGGAAAGGTAAGAGAACTTTTATCTCCTATTGCTAAAATTACAGATGGAGATTCACTTCAAATCTGCTTTCTTCAATTTTATTTTGTCTTTTAATTTCTAAAACTTAGGACCTTTTGTATGTGACAGCACTAATTTGAGCAACAAAGGCAAGGAGAAAGGTTTTCTGAATTATCTCATGTCATAGAAGCTGTATTACTTGTAACTCTCTACAGCTGCAGATATAAACACACCAATTACTGGTCTGATGCAATCCTGTGAAAACTTGGTTGGTAAAGTTAGCCCGATTCGCCTCTAATTACACAAATCTGAGACGTGTCTTTCTTTTACCAAGCCTTGGAAAGTGCAGAATGAGACTTGGATTTAGAGAAACAGGACCACAAAGCACAAAGTTCTGTTGACCATAGTTCGTGCTCAATAAGTATTTACTAGTAAGTTATTTGGTAGCAGTGGATCTTTTGGCCTGACCAGTCCTGATAGTGCTTTAAATCTCCATTCTGTACATGTGGCTGTTAGAACATAAGAGCTACCGTGAATTAAAGAGCAACACTTCAAAAAGGCAGGGTTGGCCAATGACCAGGAGTCAAGCCATAGGTGGAAAATACAGGATAAAACCCTTGAAATCTGGCTCTCCCAACAAGGCATGTTCACTTTTTAGCTGACACAATATACCTCCACCCCAATGACATTCCCCCCCCATCATGATAGCTAACATTTTTTAAATCCATCTTTACTATAAATTGCTTATATGTATCTGTTTAAAGCCACTTGACTTCATAGTCCATTCAAAGTGCAGTTTAAAGACACTCATCCAATCCATTTCTTCTAAACAATGAGCCTAGTTTGATTGTAGGAAAAGAAATATTGAAGAATCTTCTAGGGAAGCTTTGAACACTCCCAGGGAAAGGGCACTTTCAGGGAATGGGTAAGCACTTTGAAAACCCTAAGGAGCTTTGTAGCTAGGGATGACCTTCTAACCCCTCAACAGCTTTTTGCAAACAAAATCTTTCAAGCTGCATCTAAAAGACTGGTGAGCAACAATTTGAAGAATGAGGTTTTCTTCTGTGTCCGATTACAGAGCTCAGCAGTTCTAACCTTTTTGTTCTATTATATTTCTGATCTAAATAAGGAATTATTTATTACCAGAAAATGGTGGTATTCAGATCATAAACCTTCTCAGAACCCTGACTTTGATCCTCAACCATATGCAGGGATTTAGGGAGGAGACATCTACTTATGCGGAGAAAATCCTAAAATCCACTCTGAGAAGCTGCTTCTCCAGACAGAAAGCATTCGGGGCTCTGGTCGTTGAAAATGAACCTGCCTTAAACTTCTCGATTTCAACTTGTTATTGTAATGCAGTTTTCCCAGTACCTTGAAGTTTTAATGTCCCATGTATATGAAATTTCTTCTCCATGCCAAGAAGTAAATGGATTTATGAAAAGCTTAATTCAATGTGAATTTTTTACAAAATTACCAAGGGATTAGTTCATATTCCTCCATTAACATTTCCTTGTAATAGTTGAGGGAATATTCACAATACAACAGAAGACAGACTCCTGGGAATATATACGTTACACAATGTTTTTCTCTGCCCCACATGGAATTGGGGTGCCATTGCTAAAACTGAACCCTAAAGATGTTTAAAATCTTAAATAAAGTAGCTGGGAAAATTACCATTTAAAAGCAATATTTAATACTCTTTGATACTGTTTTCGGGGCAGACTATTCCTTGTGTTCCAGGAAAATCATCCAAATTTTCAGTTTTTCAAACATGCATAGACGCTCTTCTGAAATGGAGATGTTTGAGACTAGCATCTACAAAGAGCTAAACTGTTCTGGGTGGTAGTATAAAGCTGCTTCTTGTAGAGACAGTGTTGGATCTTGGCAAGTTATATTCCCTTCAGAGAAATGTTCATTTTCTTAGTATGGATTGAGTTTCCCTGTGCCTGTTCTGGGAGTCTGGGAGGGACAGAGGTAAGATGGGAGGGGTGGGGAAGGAAGGGAAAAGGGAAGGAAGGATGGGAGAAGACAAGTAGCTGTTGGACAACCTGTGCCGGTGGGCCCAAGACTGAAGAAGAAAACTGTTTTCAGAGGAAACTTTGAGACATAGGGAAATGCGGAAATGTTTTGAGTATCTGTATTGGAAAGCAGGTATCCAAAGTCATTATAATTTCTATATTAAGGGAAATGTGACCTCATTTAAATAGGCCCACACTTTATTCTCACCAGTTGATGAAATTTAGACATACACATTACACACCAGAAGAATACAAGATTCCCATGTTACAGATCTTTTTACCAAACTAATATTTGACCTGTTTTAGTGGAGGAGAAAATATGGTAGTTTTATATTAACATGCTATAGGTAACATTTAGTCTGATATTTTAGTTGACTACATTAAGCAGATTTTTAAGTTGCAAAATATCTTTTAAATATTGCTTGAGGGGCACCTGGGTGGCTCAGTTGGTTAAGCATCTGACTCTTGATTTCAGCTCAGGTCATGATCTCAGAGTTGTGAGATTGAGCCCTGTGCCTGACTCTGAACTGGGCGTGGAGCCTGCTTAAGAGTCTCTCTCACCCTCGCCCCCTGCCCCTCCCCACTTTTGCCCTAAAAAACAAAACAAAACCGACAAAAAACAAAAAAAATTACTTGAGTGGAGGTTCTTCATACCTAATGATTATTCTATAATTTGTGATTTATTTATAAAAAAGGATATACTCTTATTGTAATGACTCCAGCAGTTCAATAAGTATTTGTTGATTTCCTGTTGTGTGTCAGGAAACACCCCAGCTAAGTCCTGCCTTCTAGGGGCCCATACTTTCTTTGACAGGTAGAAATGTGTACAGATAATGGCAAACCAGAATGAAAAACATTGCAGTTGAGATAATCAGATATGTTCAGAAAGTCCTGAGGAGGGTGATTTCACATGACCCTGGTGTCACTGGGAGCTTGAGTGGGGATGGGGATTGGGGGATGAGAGGTCAGGGAAGATCTTCCAGAGGTGAGAATGGTGGAGCAGCATTAACAAGGACAAGAGGCAGGATAAGGTGTTCTAAGACAGGAACTCATGGTTGATGTGGGAGGTGGTAAATATGCAAGGTGCAAACTAAGTACCCGGCTCAAGGAGAGCATGCTATTTGAAGTGGGAGCTGGTGGATCAGGAGGTACGCAGGCTGAGCAGAGGCCAGTATGTTTGAAAACTTGGACATATAGATAAAATTTCTGTATAGCCAAGTAGATGCCACAAAACCCAAAGCCAAATCTAAGACGGTTAATTTACTTCAAGTATAAAAAAAAGTCAACACATTTTGTTACTTTTCTTATATCTATGAGAGTTCAAGTCAATGAGTTAGTTGTTATATGTAGGAGCCCTGATAGCAATGAAGAGACAACTTCTTGCTAACAAGGGGAGTAAGGAAGGATAAACAGCAGACATAAGGACCTAAATACTCTGCAGTTTGGGTCACTGAATATAATCTACTCCATAAACTGACAAACTTTTTCTATAAAGGCCAGATAGTAAGTATTTTAGGCTTTGTAGGCTGTACAGTATCTGTCACAACTACTCAACTCCACCATTGTAGCATAAGGCAGGCACACAGTATACACAAATGAATGGGCATGACTATGTTCCAATGAGGCTTTATTTACAGAGCAGATAGAGGGCCACATTGGTCCCAGCTGTAGGTTACTATCCTCGTCTAATGCCCCCTGAAGGGGGTGCTGTATTAAAACACAATACCATAACTGACATTTATAATTATGAGCTTTGCTCAGCAAGAAATATTTTAATTATAGTTGGTGTTCTCCATTTAAGAAGTCAGGAAATTTTGTAAAGTGTACTACAAAGAGTCTATCCAGAATTAGAAAGAATTTGGGTACTTAAGGGATAAATATTCAGCAAATGAGAGAAAATAATCTAAAAACAATAGCATATTTCCTAGGGTGCCTGGGTGGCTCAGTCGGTTAAGCGGCTGCCTTCGGCTCAGGTTATTATACCAGGGTCCTGGGATTGAGCCCCACGTCGGGCTCCCTGCTCAGCGGAGAGCCTGCTTCTCCCTCTCCCTCTGCCTACTGCTCTTCCTACTTGTGCTCTCTCTCTCTAGCTCTCTGTCAAATAAATAAATAAAATCTTTTTTTTTTTTTAAAGATTTTTATTTATTTATTTGACGAGACAGCCAGCGAGAGAGGGAACACAGGCAGGGGGAGTGGAAGAGGAAGAAGCAGGCTCCCAGCGGAGGAGCCTGATGTGGGACTAGATCCCAGAACGCCGGGATCACGCCCTGAGCCAAAGGCAGACGCTTAACGACTGCGCCACCCAGGCGCCCCTAAATAAATAAAATCTTAAAAAAAAAAAAAAAAAAGAATAGCATATTCCCTATATATTTGCATAGCTGAAGTTCTCACTTCTCTGGATTTCTGTTCCAGCATGTATATAATATTTACACATGTGGTCTAGACCTGCACTGTCCAATACAGAAGCCACTATACACATGTGGCTATTGAGCACTTGAAATGTGGTTATTATGACTGAGGACATGACTCTTCAGCTTTATTTATGTTCGAGTTAAAATTTAAGCTTAAAAGCAGATACGCACTTCAGTGATTGGAAAACTTTAAAATGTATTTGATACAACTTGGGTTAACTGTTTCAATAGACCTTTTGGAAATCTAAATACAGATCAACTATTTTTCATGAACACTTAGCATCTGACTTGAGCTGTGTGTTGCATTATATTTCTCTTGGACAAAATGACCAGTGTATCTGTCTCTATTGTCTAGAATATCATATGGAGGAAGTCAACATTTTTCCACCTGTGTTTGATTAGACCACAGAGAGTTTGTGCCCCAGTGAGTTAATGGGAGAGAGGCAATTAAATCCATAGTCCTGTTACTTCAGCTCTTGGCTCATCCTCTTGAACTGCGATGCCTTACAAACTCTTAATGGAATCAAATCCCCCCTGAGATATCTTTAAATCCACATTCTTTGGCTAATGTGAATTTTGATGTTTGTGAGTAGACCAGTAGCTGAAGTGATCCATTGTAAACCCCAAGAGATAGGGCCCCTTGTCCTCCTCAGGCTTTGAGACTGAAGGGATGGCTCAGCACTTGCAGTTCCATCAAACACACGTTTTGATGACCGTTTGAGAAAGAGCCAATAAGACCCAGATTTGCTCTTTGTCTGCCACATAAGCTAAATGTATGGTAGTGGAAGTAAAATCAGATCCAGGTATAATGACTCACGGTTAATTTTCTTCTTCTTTGCCACTTCACATTCAAACCCAATAACAACAAAGGTAAAAATCAAAGGCAAAGGAAAGCACTGATTTATTTCTAACATTCTCCAGTCTGAGATCTCAAAAAGAACATTTTGGATAAGTTTACAACAATAGTTATAATTGTTACTTATACTTCTTCCCTGCCTGAAGCCCAAAGAGTGATAATCAAAACATTAACAGGGTGTACACCCTGAGCACCAACCAATCAGAACAAATGCGGGCAGAAGCTGGGAAGGAAGTTTAGGCAGCCACTTCATTCCAGTTCCCCATTATTCCTTACCTCCTACCACGTTTGCTTTGTATTCTCTGCCTGAAGTTCCAGATGACCTCTAGAGGGCTGCACTGAGCTTGCAGCCACTTCGACACAGACTCCAATCCTTTCCAGCTCTCCCTGGTTCTTCCTGCTTATGGTATTGGAGCTGGCAGTCATTGCCCCAGACCTGCAGTTTCTGGCATGGGTCCTATACTGAACTGCTCATCACCCAGAACAACAGCACAGCCTACCAACAGTACCACCCACCGTGAGGCCTCTGCTGAAGACCCTGCCCCATCTCTCCCGTTGAATTTCATCTTCCACCTTCACAGTAGCTGTAAATCTACTTTTGGATGCAGGACTTGACTACTCCATTGCCCTCATGGAGACCTGTCCATTCCCCCCACACATATGTACTCTGTTATCCTCCCCACCTCCATAAACCTGTCAGGCCATATCTTGGCCTTCCTCCAAGATCTTATGAATACTCCCTCTGTGCTCACATACCTTTATTCTCATTTGCCTCTGGGATAAAAATGGATGGATGTTTTATTTCATTTGGTGGTTATTTCTCACATGTTATGTTCCTTCTATATTTATAACTTGACAAAGAGCTTTTTAAAAAAAACTAATGTTAACTAACTGAAATTTAAGTAAAAACTTAAAAGAAAACTAATTTTTTTTCTGACTTAAGTATACAGTAGACTGGATAAACAAAGACTGGATTGTGATCTATTCATCCCATGGATATTCCATGGAATAGACACTAAGAATAAATGAGCTACCACGACCTTCACCAACATGGGTCAATTTCAAAAACATCATGATGAAGTATGGCTGCATTTACATGAAGTTCATAAGCAGCCTACGCTAATTTATGACTTCAGAAATCAGGGTAGTAGCTACCACTGAGGAAGAGGAAGAGGAAAGGAATTTTAAGGTGGCTCAAGGGAGGATTCTGGAGGCTAGCAATATTCTATTTCTTGCCCTGGGTGGTCATTACATGGAGGAGTTCACTTTATGGCAGTTTATTGAACCATACACTTATGTTTTGTGCATTATTCTGTCTGTGTGTTACACTCCAACAAAAATGTCGAGAACTTGTTTTCCAATAGACGCGAAATAAAAATAGAACAACTTATGTTCGGTATTCAGTGATGAAGGCTGTTTCTCAACTGTGAAATAGGTAATGAGTACTTTGATTT
This sequence comes from Ursus maritimus, assembly GCF_017311325.1. Lineage (NCBI taxonomy): Eukaryota > Metazoa > Chordata > Mammalia > Carnivora > Ursidae > Ursus > Ursus maritimus. The sequence continues at coordinate 51,777,666 of NW_024423344.1, forward strand.
GAGGAATCTCATCAACATTTCTAATGGTGCCAGAAATTTCACCATTAGAAATCAGCCTTTGTGGTTTAGGCAGGATCCTGGTAGAAAGAATGTCACATGTTATTGAGGGTTAGCTCATCCTTAATATGTAGAGCTTTATGTGAGAGTTCTGGAGTCAGAAGGTGTAGCTCCCATACTGTGTCTACCATTTACTAATACTTTTGTTCTATTAAAAAGTACTTTAAAACTTAGACTGAAGACACCAACCATTTTATTTTCTGATAGATCGTGTGGGTCAAGAATCTTGGGAATTGCTCGTCTCAGTGATCCTTTTGCTCCCTGTAGCATTGACTAAGATCACTCAGTAATTCTCAGCTGGCAGATGAGCTGGTCTGGAGGGTTCAAGACAGTTTTATTCACAAGTTTGTTACTGGACATAAAATGACTCAAAGACTCAGATTGCCTACCAGAGCATTCACACATGACCTCTCTGTGTAACTTGGTTTCTTCACAATATGGACTCCTCAGGGTAATCAGACTTCTCACATGGCAGTTCAGGGCTCTAAACACAAGTGTTTCAGTGATCAAGGCAGAAGCCACATTGCCTTTTTTGTTCCAGATGCAGAAGCCAAGTATGGAAACGTCAGCCATACTCTGTTAGGTGAGGTGCTCATAAGTAACCCAGAATCAAAGGGAAGGGACATAGGTCTGATTCTTTAATGGAAGAAGTCACAAGGTCACGTTTCAAAAAACATGCAGAATGAGAGATATTGATGCAGACATCTGTGGAAATAACCATCTACCATACTTGCTGTGTGACCTCACGTAAATCTTTTAAACTCACAAAGACTTTTACTTCATTTGTAAAATGATGGTAATAATAAAAGCCACCTCATGGGATTACTTTGAGGACAGATGAGATAATACACATTAGGTGCTTAGCACAGTGCCAGGGTCATGGTAAGAGATCAGGATATATTACTTATTTACCTCTACATTAAGGTAGCAGGAACGGAGAAAAGTCAAGGGAGAGAGAGATGGCTCCAGAAAAAAAGGCAGAGGGTAGACCTGGGCAGAAGGGCAGAGAGGGAAGGAATAAGCACGTTGTGCAATAAGGGATGTTTTCCAAGAAGGCAATGTGGCTCAGAAAACAATGCTGGGCAAGAACAAAAAACAAACTTTCTCAGCTTCTCAATTTTTCCTAGGACTGCCTTGGTATTTCGTCAGGCAAGCAGTGGGAGATGACCTGTTTATAGAAGTCACTTTCATTAGAAACATCGGATTGTCTTCATTCTTGGGGTTGCCAAGGAAAAATAAAAGAGGGACCCTGCTTTTGACACATTCTGACACTGATAGCAAAGAGTAATCTTTCTTAAGTTTCTAAACAAATGAACACCAACCTTTCTGGGCCATGGTGGTGCCCTGGGACTTGCCACGGAAATGGAAGAATGTAACAAACTTTAAGTGAAATAAATGGATCTCTTCCAAACAACTCCCAGATGAGCCAGGTGAAGGGAATCTGTATTACAGAATGTTTTATTAATACTTAATGGAAAGAGCCAAAAACCCTTTGCCATTTGGCAGTTGTGAAATAAGCCCTTTTAGTCAACGATAAGAACAGGAGGCTATGTAAATTAACACTTTGCACAGAATTAATGTAAGATTTTCAATCATAGAACTGGCTTAGTAAGCATGAGACATCAGTTGGCAACTAGTTAAATGGTGTTTTATGCCATTTTTTAATTGAAAAAAACAGAAATATATGAAAGACACAGTAGATAATAAATATTATTGCAAGTTCTCTACTTAGATTTAAGGCCACCCTTTCAGTTTGTCAATCAAGAATACTTATCAAACACCCAGTGGATACTAAATTTGAGCTGTATGGAAGCCATAGCTTCTACAGTCTCAGAATGAAAATACAAATTGGAGGATGGCAAAGTCATGTTGATTGTGATTCTATATGAAGGAGTTGATTACAACACTGGACTTTGAGCTTTCTACCAAACAAACCAAAATTTTTAAAAACTACAAATATTTGCTCAATTCCTACCATGGGCACAGGCCTTCCTATGTACAGTGAGATTTACAAAGTTGAGTAAGATCCAACTGCTATTGTCATAAGTGTCATAATCTAGGCAGGAGACAGGGGCATACATCAATAACCCTTTTATGGAGCTCATAAAGATCAAATATCATAATAGAAATACAAACATCATTTTGGGGGGATATTTGAAACAGAGTGATTCATTCTAACAGGGTATAGTGAACAGAGAAGGCTCATTAAAGAAAGTGGAATTTGAATGAGAGCCTTAAAGAGTAGGTAGTGCTTTGGAGCAATGTCTACGGTCTAAGAATATCCAAATAGAATGAGCAAATTAGGCAGGCTCTAGGAACACGAAAATACGGGAATATTCCAGGAAGAAGGAGTTGAATGCACTGTGAGATCCTTTTGTTTATTTTCAACACCTTGCTGGCACATGGTAGAAGCTCAAGAAATGTTAAGTAAATGAATAAGGCATTGGGGGTAGATACAGAATAAAAGGGGTAGATAGAGCGGGGAAAAACAGGAAAAGAAAAAAGAAAGAAAAGGAAAAAAAAGAAATACTTGAATGTCCAGTCCAAAAGTTCAGACCTTATTTCCTATGTAATGACATGACAGATTGATACTATAGGACAGCCCAACCATATGGTACATAATGAATGAGAATAAGAGGGTATAGTGGTAAACGTGATCTTCTGTTTATTTCCCACCAACTGGGTTTATTCTCATGAGTATACAGAAGGGGTGCTGCCTAATTCATTAAATTATAAGAACGGTGTGGCAGACTGAGAGCTAAGTTAAGATTTTATTTCCAACTCTGTAGTTAGTCTTTCTCCACAATATTTCAATATTCTCAGGACTTGATCTAATCCATCTTTAAAATGAGATAACTATGGGAATAAAAGAACAGCATAAGGAATACAGTCAATGGTGACAGATGGTAGTACACTTATGGTGAGCATAGCATAACATATAGATTTGTCAAATTACTATGTTGTCCACCTGAAACTAATGTAACATTGTGTGTCAACTACACTCAAATTTTAAAAAATTAAAGAAAAAAGGAGATAACTGTGATAATGTTTTAAGCCTTGAAGATGCAAGGAAAAAAAAAACACTAGAACAAGATCAACTCATTTGACTACATAAGAAATGAAAACTCTGGTACAAGTAAAAAAAGGCTAAAAGAAAAATGCAATCAACATACAGTAAAAAAAAATTACAGTAAATAAAACAGATAAAAGTATAATATATTCATTATATAAAAAGATTACTCGATTTGGTAAGAAAAATACCAAGAAAACAATAGGCAAATGGTAAAAAGACTAAGTTAACTGAGAAATTACTCACATAAAAAGAAATGTAAAGCAAAACTGGAAGTATTCAACTTGGACAGTAAGAAAAATAATGCATGTTAAAATAGTGAGATGCCATTTTCTAGATGAAGAGCAACCATGCTTTAATGTCAATAGCCAATTCTGCCAAGGTTGCAATAAAACACATATTTTACATTATTGTGAAAGTATTATTAACTGGTGCAACTCTTAGAAACCTACCCGATAGGATGTACCCAGAGCCATAATAACTGTGAATCCCACTCATAGGACTTGGCCTACAGAAAAATCCAAAAGAAGGGAAATTTATAAATTTGAAGAAATTTATTTTGGTGTCATTATAACAGTGAAAATCTGAGAAAGACAAAGTAAATTTAACAAGCAGGTATTGAATGACTGTCTACATTGTGCTCCGTGATAGCAGTGATGGAAGCCAGCAAGGTATGGCTGCCTCCATCATGAGCTCAACCAAGGCAAAGTTTACTACGCAGGCTCAAAAATGAGATCCATTCAAGACATTTACAAAGGGAGGCTAAGAGCGTGCTATGAGCCACACGCACTCCTCTGACCTCGTAAGGCTGAGGTGCTGATTATGGGGAAGCCCCACAGAATTACTTGCAGAGCTTTTAAAATATATACCTGTCTAAGCTCCGCCATCAAGAGATTCTGCCTCAGGATCTGTAGATTTCAGTTGTGGTTTTCTTTGGTCCAGTTTCCCACACTGAGAAGGTGTAAAGAAAATACACTTGCATACAGATGTTTTTGACATTGCTGATCAGATCGTTATGCTTGTCAAATGGTCCATAAAAGTATCGCAATTCACAATCATGAAAAATTAAATTGCTATTAAATATGGCTTCCATTCATAGGGTGCTGGTGACTCTAAATGGATGTTTTGTTTGCGTGAATGTTAAACATTTAAGTGACTGAGAAAGTGTTATCATAAATATAAGTGGTAAATTTTGTACTGGCCTCCACAGAAATAAATAACTAAAGTCTAAATGGATTTTTATGGTTCGTCTTTGCTCATACCCACTTTTAAAAACTTAGTGTCTATTATTAAAGGTATTCATAAGAATATAAAATTAATCTGGAACTCCCTAGCAACACTTCCTTCTTTCTCTCTCTCTCTCTGCCCATGACGTACTGCCCCCAAATGGAAATTCCACTTTGTCTACATTGTGTAAGAGTACCATCTTAACTGTTCCATTTTTCCATGCTATAATTCTCAAGTTGTTTCCGATGTGTGAGATATTAACAAATCCTAATTGGTTGCATAATAGGAGCAGACAGCCTATACAGTATTAAACCACTTCTACACCACCTATTTTCTGTATGCAAATCAGACAGAAACAAATGTTTGGCCCCAGCTGGGCAAAATGTCCCATTTAGAATTCTTTTCCTCTTCTTTGTTCTTTGATGTTCTGCAAATGAGCTTTAGAACTCCACTCTTCACACAATTCAATTTTACAGACCCATTATCTGAGATATAATGTGGAGGTTAAATATATCAGGGCAGCCATTATGTGAAAATAATTAACAGTAATGAATAATGCACTAATTCCACTGATGAGAGATGGTTATATGTGTAATGAAGTGTTGGGGCAGCCCTGACAAATGAAATTAAAATATTTAAACACTGTTTTATGATATTACTTTGCTCATATAATTTCCTTTACCTACAATGAGCCACTTGGATTATCGTCATTATCTTGACAGCTCTGAAGGATGAAATAGTGCGGGTTAATGTGACAGCGATTAGTCAGCGGGAAAATCCATCACCCAGGGCAGAACAGGCTGAGGCAGAAAAGGCCTCTACGCTGTCCTGTTTCCAACACGAGAAGAATGATACTATCAACATCACTTCAATATTAAATGGATAGAATTATCTTGTCATTCAGTTACAGCCTCTGAAGAACTACCTATTTGTACCTGCAAAGGAAAGGTCAGCCTTTCTTAATCACCCATAAAAATATGTTGATGGATTCTTTATATCAATAATAGTGACAGGAACAGAGACAGGAAAGAAACATGACAGTGTTAAAGCAAGAAGTTTCTCCCTCAAGTCCTTACAGTTTTTGCCCCGTAATTTCTACTTAAAACTAAAATTGAATTTCAGAGTCCAATTTGGTGAGAAGGACACCGGTGCCCGCTTCCTCTCCTTCCTCTGAGATTATTACATCCGACTCCTATTTTGAAAGTAAATTCTACCTCTGCCAAACTTCATTCCATGAATACCCTTTGGAATAATTATGCTTAAGCCTGTGCGTAACTGCCTTTCGAGATGCAGCAAGTTCAAATTTTTAAAACCTGGTGATGTGATAATCTATCTGCTCTTCATTAAATTTGATACTAGAGATCACTTTAAAATATTTAAGAGGAGAGGAAGTCATTGGTAACATGGGCGGGCGGGACTATTACATCACCAATATTCACTCACATTTTCATCATCCAGTTTCTAAACTGACAGGAGGGATATCGTGTCCAGAAGTCTTTTCTCTATATAAAATACATAAAAAACATAAAATCCTATTTTTTACTTTATTTTTCTTTTGCTTCAAAACAATTGTGAATGAGTGGAGAAATTGCTGCAATTAGAACAGATTTCCAGAGACTTGTGGTCTAGTTTTCTCTTTGCCTTTGGTTACAAGATGACTTGCTTTGATTCTGCTCCCACGAGAGTAAAAAAAAAAAAAAAAAAAGGACATGCTCATTAAAGAATAAGGCCTAAGTTCTGCTCCACTTTCCTTTAACTAGTTCCGATATATTGGAAATCCTCCTGTGCAACAATGCATCATTATTCAGAGTGTGAAAACCAGCATGTTTCATATGTTAGTATTTAAAGTTAAGTTTGGAAGTCCATTTCCTTTATTTCAAGTCAGAATCTATTTCCAGAATAACAAGGGCATCAGCTCTGCTAGCAAACCTTTGCTGGCTTGGTCCTGCTAACATCAGGACACAACAGCACAACTACAAAAGACTGGTATATTCAAAAACACTTTTCAAAAGATAAAATATATAATTCAGTATCCCCTCTAATGCATAGGTATAACAATAGTATAGCTATCCCTACGTCAATGGGATAAGTATACAAATACCATAAAGCCTCACTTAGGGATTGAAATGCTCATTATTATCTAAAAGGATAATCAAAGTTTTTGTAGAACCAAAAACACAATGTAACAAAACACTTGTCAACACAAATACTAGGGAATGCGTTAATACTTATGTAAAGGGTAACATTAATTAGATAACATCAGTCTATTCATAATAGAACCTGCAGTTAAATCAAAATATCAAGACCCGTTATGTAAGGGATGGTATTGTAGTTACTCGATAATTTATGTAGATATCTAATTTGCAACGTCATACTTGAATGCTAATTCATTACCAGCTCCAATTGCTAGCTCAGCTATACTTAAGGAAAAACCAAAAAAGAGAAAATTTATGCACCACTCAAAAACGATCTGTGTACGCAAATTTGAAAAGTGTATGACATCATGTATAACATATGTCTCTATCGCAATAGGAAATAACCCTTGAAAATAATATTATCCCTTCCCCTTACTTCCCGCATTTGGTTTGAAAAAAAAAATTACAATTTGCTTCAATTATCTGACAATGAAGTGCCCCAGTAATAAATCTAACATTAAGAAATCATTTCCAGCAAATTACTCCCATAAAATCAATGAAGGTCAGGCTCAGCTGTAGCAACAAATAAATGACACGCTATTGACAGACTAGATGGACTTAACTGTCATTTATAAAGGTTAAGGGGATAAAACAATCCAATAGAAAGCAGATGTTTACTAAACAAAAACAAAACAAAACAAAATTAAAAAGGAGATGCGTTAGATAAAGCGAGTTAGGCATGAACAGCCTCAACATTCTCCTGGCCTGGTCCCAGGGCAACAACCCCAGTCATTCCAAGTCTCGGCAGCATGCCTGTTTGATTCGGTCAATATTTATCTGCTTCGGGGCTCCTTTGTGATCTTTCTACCTTTTATACATTGAAGTCATGAAACAGATTTTCTGCTAATAGAAAATGAAGAATTGATAAAATTGAATAACAGTAGCCAGGTTAAAAGCAGCTTGACCCACTTTAAAATTCCAGTGGTTGTATCTTTGAGAACAGCAAACACTGAGAGAAGACAGCTTGCCGTTTCTCTGAAGGGAAAGAAAACAGCTTGCCGATTGTGACAGTGGTCTTCACCAGACAGACACCTAGATCTTTAACATTAATATTTTGTTCAAAAATAATTTTAAAAAAATATCCTGTTTGTAAACACTGTGGAACATAACCAGTCAGTCTGGAAGGATCTTTCCAGCTAATAATTTCTCCCTCCCGTAAATATTAGCCATGTTTACTATGGGATGATGGGTCAAACTGCTTTGCCTATGCAGATTTCTCAGAATTGACTCCAAAGCTAGTCTTACCTGGAAACGTCCAGGATCCTTCCTCTGAATCATAACACCAGCTCTCAGCTACTGCTTTAATGGAAAAGGAGCACACTGAAAAGATCCAGGTCTCTGGAAACCACAGCTTAACAGAATCTCTAGAAGTGAAAAGGACCATAGATCATGGACACCAATGTCTTGGCTTCAAGTTTCAGAGGAAGAAACCCAGAAGCAGAGAGAGTAAGAGAATCTGCCCTAAAGGCCTAGGTCAGAACTACCTCCCGCGTCAGCTGACTCCCAGGGCAATGTTCTTATCACACTTAACCTTGACCTAAAATGTTAAAAGGGCAGAAGTATTGTTTGCTTCCTACAGACAACTGTTCATCAAAATATATCATCTAGCGATCTCAAGGTGCCCACAATTACATTCTTCATTGCTTAAAAGAGCAAAGACCAAATTTCTCAAATGAAAAACATTCCTCTCCTCCCCACAGTGAGCAACTCCCCCAAAATCTGGTCTTTCCTCACATGGACACCCCCAATCACTCTGAAGCCTTAAAATAAAAAAGAAAGAAAACAAGGAAAGAGGAAAGGAAGAAGGTAGAAAAGAAGGCAGGGTGGGGGGGGGGAAGGGATGGGGAGCTAGGGAGGAAGAAAACTCCAGTTAACTTCAGTCTATGAAATTGACCAAGCTATCTCAAAACCTTTGCAGAAAGTTAAAAAGCAAATAAAAACCTCCACATAAAAACAGGAAATAAATGTGAATTTTATGTGTGTTTTAGTAATACCCCAAAATTATTTATTCTTATCTTTTAGGACATTTCCTAAAGAAAAACATAAGATGGTAATTCTTTAACTTTATTTGAAACAATAAATAAAAACAGGAAAATGACTATGTTATAAGTTAATTGGTATGATATGGAATCAATATTTGATTTTCTTTTTTATTTTTTAGAGAGAGAGAGCATGCGCATGTGTGTGATGGGGAGAGGGGCAGAGGGAAGGAGAGAGAGAGAGAATCCCAAGCAGGCTCCACAGTCAGTGGAGAGCCAGCGGGGCTCCATCCCATGACCCTGAGATCATGACCTGAGCTGAAATCAAGAGTCGGATGCTCAACTAACTGAGCCACCCAGGAGCCCCAACCCAATATTTTCTTCTTAATGAGTTCCCAGTGTTGAGATGCTTAAGTCACTAAGCCTTCCCTTAGTCGTTAATAAAAGAACATTTGTTCAAAATTCAAGCATTAATTCTCAATCCACATTTTTTTGCTAGTAAACTCCATTTCATATACTATTTCATTTATAATCACAATGTTAAAACACACACACACACACACCCAAAATAGCTGTATGCACCAAAGGCACAGTTTATAACAATCCGAAAATCTCTGCTGAAACAACTGCTCAAGAGAACTTCACTGTACATATGTGCCTAAAGAGTATTTTCCTGGAGACAACCAAAGTGACAAAGGAAATTTGTTCTTAAAAGGAGACCTATATTATAATATAACCTCGAAGTAATACAATTTCCTCATACATGGAAAACCTGAATTCTGGAGGCTATGGCTCAAGGGACTGTTAGTCGTCTTGTTAGTCCCATCTATAAAGTGGAAATAAAAACTATTCTTTTAATCTTTTTATTACTCTTGGACTTTGTAAAGATGGATAAGTCCAGGTTTGGCACCCCCAGCATATGGGGGGCAAAGACATACAGACAGGCTTGGCTGAAGTCCAGGAACAATCACAAATGTTTTAGCTGCTCCCATTTTACTCCTCCAATTCACACTCCACTCTCAGGCACACCACCATGAGAACCCAGTGTATGCTGCAGAGAGCATTTAGCTGTCTGCAATTCAAGTGTGATATCAGTATAAAAGATTTTCAAAACTACTACTCAAGCATAGATTTCTCTCTCAAGATCATCATCACTCTTCTTGATTTCCACCCAGATGTCTTCAAATTAGACCCTGTTAACAGAAATCACCACCTTCCACTGGACATGTATCTATTGGCAAACTTGCTATTTCTCCTAATGGCACTATCATCCTTACGTCAGCTTCTCCATCCAAGCAATCACATAGCAGCAATTCCTATTCCTGTTGGGTGACTGTTGCCACATTTCCCTTTCTTTCACTTCCAACAAACCAATGTGGCTCAGCCCTCACTACTTCATAAGGAAGCAATATCCCAAGAGACTGGCCTCCCATCTTTTCTCCACCTGCAAGGATCAAGTTTCTTAGATGAAAAAACTGCAAGATTTGATCCTGACTACAGAATCCAAACACTTCAGTCTCTATTCCAAACCCTCACAACCTGACCACCATCTTTCCCAACTAATCCAGAACACTTTCCTTCCAGTTTTATCCATGGGATCCCTGCTCCTCATGTACCATTTCCCTTGATGTAAGATGCACCTTACATCTTCCCTCCTCAGCATTTGGCCGGGATGAAGGATGGAGATTCCTGCACTTTGCACCTCCATCAGTTCTGAAATGCCCCATCTCCTTCTCTCCCACCCAAATCCCACCCATTCCTCAAGGCCGGCTTACTAGTCTTCCTGCTTGCTGCTCAGAGATGATTATTTATTCTTGCATTTATTTGTATTTACCTAATAAGTGTCTACTATGAGAATAGTATTACTTTAGGGACCAAGAAAAGATGAAACAGAAGAATTTGGAAAAGTCCCTTAAAGTTACTAAGCTGTGAAGTAAACAAAGCTTGTTTTTAAAGATTTCTCTTGTGTAAGGTGGAAAGTAAGCAGCACCATAGGAAAGAGTTTTTAAGTGCCCAAGAGGCTGAGGAAGGAGGGAGCCCTTTAGCTGGATAAAACGGTAGGGACACGTGCCTTGGAAATGAGGGATAGGCATTGTTTGGGCAGGTGGATGGAGGGAAAAGATGTTTTCTGTGGAGGAAACTGGACACAAGAGCGCTCCAGTGAGAAGGGCAGTGGTTTTCTATAATCACCTTGGCACTGGGCTTCTGATGTTGCTTCCTTTGTAAAGGCAACAGCTGCTGGAAAGCTTCTGTTAAGGAGTCCTTTCGTGCCTAAAATTGGTAGGCTATGCAGTCACAACTTAAAAAGATCTGACAATCAACTTTATGAACCCTCAGCTATAAGCATCTGTGCAAAACTGTATAATTTTTAAACCTAATTGGTTGGAGAAATTAATATAAACATCGTGTTCAATTCAGGATCCTTCAGATATGCAAGATGTAGGAAGTGTGACAAGATTTTCAAAGATGCTGTACCCTGTACCTGATTCTTTTTGATTGATGCAGAAAGCATCTTCTTGTTTTCAAGTCTAGTCTTCTTCAGCAAAACCTGACCTGGTGATTGGTAATTTGAGCCAACAGAAAGAGATGGTTGTCAGACAAACACAACTGCTCAACTCTATAATCAGGTTTCTTGAAGGGAGGGATTTGTTGCACATAGATCTGAATGACCAGGCATACTGCCTCAAAGGCAAACTGGTATTGACTACATCCTCCCCACACCATAACTTGATTGGAATCCTGGCTCTGGAGCATTCTCTCTGCATTTCAACACATTTTTATACTTAACATAGATATAAAAAATAATAGATTTGAGGAAAAAATTAATCTTTAACTGAGATTTAAATTATTTTCCATTTATTCTGAGCCAAATAATTTCACTCAAGGGCCTCAATGCATTCCAGAAACTCAATATGATTATGCTACTTGATGAAAAAGACTATGGTACAATGATGGCACATTTCACTCTACCAAATACCAGGTAGAGGAGTCAGAATTGCTCATCAATTTTTCTCAATGCCCAGGCCAATACATAAACAAATAAGAAAGTGAGAATATAAACAAAGGAAGTAATAATGCATTCAGAAGGCCCAAAAAAGTGCACATAAACTTATCCAATGATAAAATTAGGATTTCCTATATACAGTGTGTTTAAAGATGCATTTGGCCACAAATATCAGAAAGCCCAACTAATAGAGGCTAAAATAATGAAAGATGTTTAATGATCTCACACAGCAATCAGTCTGGAGTGGTTCCAAAACTGGCTCAAGAGCTCAATGAGGTGAGGGAGCTAAGTCAGTGTCAATATCATCAAAGACTTTGTGCTTGTGGTAGGACAGCTACTCGAGTTCCAAGTATCTTATACACACAGAGCAGTAACCTGAACAAGACAATGGCCTGGGATTATCAATATGGCTGCACAACTAAAACTGGAATTTTGCTAGCAAGAAAGAAGGGAGGATGGATGGCTCTTATACAGTAGGACTCACAGGGGTTAGGGTACTTCATCTTCTAAAAGTGTTCTCACAAACTTATACTTGAAATCAATAAACTCCTCATGTCTGACACTACAACTCCCCAGTCCACACAGCTCTTTGAAAAACCATAGTAGAATCTCTCCCCATCAGTCTCGTTCCTTCTTTCCAGAAGAAAAAGAAAAGATAAACTATCGATGTGAAGTTTTTCTTTGTCAGATGTAATGTTAGGAGGCAGTAGCCAGTTCAAAACAAGCAACAGTTAGTCTGATCATGGGAGAGGCTGAGAACTGATGGTTCACTGTAGGAGGGGATAAGATGGCTTTACTAAGATTATGGAGATAATTGAAGGCAAAACTAGCTACCACTCTATACTCATACTCCTATCAGTCAGCAATTCACGTACACACTTCGTCATCAATTCAAGCATCAGTAATTAACTCGTTAAAATTTCCACAATTTTGAAAATGGTAAATAGTGATGTGTGTTTGTGTGTGTGTGTGTGTGTGTGTGTGTTGTGTGTTTATGTGTGTGTGTGTGTGTTGTGTGTTTATCCAGACCCAGGGATAAAGCTACAATTCTGCTTTTATTTATTTATTTATTTTTCCTGGAGTTGTAAAACTGTCAGATGACATTTGTTTACTGAGGATATTTCCAACAAGGTAAACACTGAGGACACAAAAACTTTAAGTTATGACTTGGTGCTCAGAAAATTACTTTAAAATTTTTTAAAATGTATTTTTGACATCTGAAAACATTTGAAGGCCTAAGATTCCAGGATGTCCTGAACTAAAATAGGTTACATTTGAAAAATGTAAGCCAGGTGTCTAGGAAAAAATATAAAACAGAAGTACAAATATTCAATAAGATGACAACATTGCTGAAAGTATGTAAAGGTGACAATGGCAATAAACTGACATTAGTTTGAAAATGCTACATAAAAGGTCAGTAGTTGATCCAATTCTAACCAGTTTATCTCATTTGTCAATCAGAGATATTGTATTTTTTAATCCCTCTTGTTAGTTAAGAAAACAGTCCTCTAGGGGCGCCTGGGTGGCACAGCGGTTAAGTGTCTGCCTTCGGCTCAGGGCGTGATCCTGGCGTTCTGGGATCGAGCCCCACATCAGGCTCCTCCGCTATGAGCCTGCTTCTTCCTCTCCCACTCCCCCTGCTTGTGTTCCCTCTCTTGCTGGCTGTCTGTATCTCTGTCAAATAAATAAATAAAATCTTTAAAAAAAAAAAAAAAAGAAAACAGTCCTCTAAAAAACAAATCTTGCTTCATATCAGTTTTTTGTTTTATTCAGAGCTCAAAACTCATCCTCATGAAGCACCTTTAGAATTGTATTGGTGACAATATAGCACGGATTATTTTAAGAGTGGGTCAGCTATGCTGCCAGGCTGCATAAAGAGTACATAAGGCATGAACTTTGGATTCAGAAAGAACTAGATTTGGATGCCTACCCTACCATTTACTAGCTGTTTGACTTACTGCCATGTACTTAAGTATTCTGAGCCACTTTTTTAAATTGGAAGTAAAGATGAATAAAATAGTTATTTTGTTGGGATGTTTTAATGATTGATTTGATAGGTATATCAATCACTTGTATGAGGTAGACACTCAAAAAAGAGTAGCCATTCATAATAATAAGAACAGACTGCAGATTTTTAGAAGGAGAGTTTCACATTTCCTATAATTGTAGATAAATGCCTGCAAAAATAGGGACCCTTTAAACAGGAAAACTACTTTGAAGAACCAGACTTTAGTATGCTTTGAATCTTTACCACATGAGATAGATTGGATAACTGTTCAGAAAAAGTCCTTCCTCCCCCTCACTTCCATAGGATATATACCCTTCTTCTTTTGGTCTTGGGCCTGACCATGTTTCTTGTTTTGGCCAATAGGATGTTAATGGACATGAGGCAAATAGAGGTTTGAAACACTCTTGAGCAGTTGGCCCGCTCTCCTTACCTCTGCCATTGACCTCAAAAGAACATGGCTGGATTAGCCCACTGATCCTAATAGATACAAGAGAGACACCTGGAGCACAGCCACGCTGTCTTCAGTGAGCCCAGCCTAGATTTTCAATGCTCTACATACAGACATGAATGAGTCCAGCTGAACCTAGGCTACGGAAACCAAACAACACTGTAAGAATAAAGGACTACTGTTCTAAGCCACTGAGTTATAGGGACAGTTTTTAAGTAGTACTTCTCTGGTGCTGACTAACTTATACATCACATATTTGCTATTGTACTTGGAAAGTTACCACGGGCGCATTCATCTGGTCATACCATGGAATTTATTTAAGACGTATGACTTGAGTACTTACCTAGTACAGTAGGACTGTGCTAGGCATGGAATTACAGCAGTATACAAATGGGCACAAACTTGAGTCGAGGCATGTATTTAGGATCCTTGGCCTAAGTTAAAAAACAGATTCTTCAAGTGATCTTGTAGGTAAATATTGCCAAGGACTTTTAAATGCCAATTAAAAAAATAAGAAAACAAACGTAAAACGCATTACATATTCTTTCCTTCTCCCTGGATAGAATATAATGTAACAGCAAATTCCTCTCAATTAGGCCCTTTGTACTTCCAAAGACAGTAAATGGTTTTTGTCTTTCATGTTAATTTGAGGAAAGTAGTTGTTCTAAACAGACAAAAGCGAACATTTGAGCAAGTACTCAGGGCAAGACAAATTGTCAAGGAAAAGAAAGAACAACAAAAAAAGTAGAATCAAAAATCGCTAGAATCTCACTTATTTTCTTAACATGTTTTTAATAAAATATTTTTACATAATGTATTTTATTTTCTTTAGAGAAATTTAATTCCAGCGTTTGCATCATAGCAGGTTGAATTAATAGGCATTCGTCTCTAACAACAAACCATAGATGCAATAATATTCAACATGCTAGATTAAAGATTCTAAAATTATGTTTGAATGCATAGTCGAATTAAAAAAGAAAAGAAAAGCTAAGTCCTCCAGATGTAAGAATGAAGGGAGAACTAAAAGTCAGGGCAGCAGTTTCACCAAAAGCTCAGCCACTCAGATACATTTTAAAGCCAGATATGATCATAGGAGTTGTGGGACTATTTTTAAGGCCATTGTAGGATCAAGCAAGGTAATATTGGGAAAGAAGCCTAGATGAAGAAGACCTTTCAGAAAGCCAAGATCTTTAAGGTCCCACCCAGTTAGTGAAATGGACTAGAAAAACTCTTACTTGCTGCTAGACATAGCATGAAAGATTGTTTATAAGACTTCATCTCTTGGAAGGGAAAAAAAAGTTGTTTATAAAAATAAAAATTACTACCTTGTACTTTGTGCAGATGTGGAGGGCTAGATTTATATTATCCCTATGTTGTGAGAGTATGAGCTAAAAAATTAAAGCCCTTGGGATCCTGGCAAAAAAAAATGTACAATTGCCACATAGAAAAAATATATTCAACCCAACGTACGTGGAACCTCCCAAGAAAACAAAAAACAAACAAAATCCCAAGTCAAACATGAGCTCACAAAAAATCAAGGGAACAAACCACCATGAGGGAGCATCAGGAGATGTAAACAACTGAGAAATGGCACTACAAGTAATATAACTTGAAGAAAAAAATAATAATAAAGGTCTGTCCAAAAGTAGCATAAAACAAAAATGAATTAAACATAGGTAGACCTAAATAACAACAAAGTAGAACTTCTAGAAGCAAACTGCACAAGCTAACACAGGAAGACAAAATAATGATCCATTAAAAAAAGCCAAGAAACAAATTATAGTGACAGAAGCTAAAAGACATTGAAATATCTTCAAATAGTTGGTCAAAATAACTATCAAATTAGAATTCAATGGAAAGCAAAAATCACAATTTTCAAATGAACAAAAATAAAAACACTCTAAGAAACACTGAAAATTATTTTTAAAGACTTTATTTATTTGACAGAAAGAGAGAGCACAAGCAGGGGGAGTGGCAGGCAGAAGAAGAGGGAGAAGCAGGCTTTCCACCAAGTGGGGAGCATCATGTGGGGCTTGATCCCAGGATCCTGGGATTATGACCTGAGCTGAAGGCAGACGCTTAACCGACTGAGCCACCCAGGCCCCCTGAAACACTGAAAATTCTACCATTTACAGATAATACATTAAGTAACAAACAAACAAAGAATGTGTTTTTATTAAAAAGAAGTTAATAAGTTCCTTGTTATGCAAGAAAAATGGTGTGCAAAGGAACTGTAAAAATGTAGGTGAAACTAAAGAAAGAATAACTTCTAAAACTTAAATTTTTTAAATTTAAAATTCAAGAATATTAATTATAATAATAATCAAGTATGTTGAAAGCATCATAAACAAAGTGAAAGTAAAATATTGAACAATAATATATGCACTAGATTAGAATCAAAATATTCTAAGAACCTTATTGTTCAATAGGAAAACAGAACTACTGATTGCTTCTTGATATTAAATCAACTATGTTTGGTAAAAATTTAAGGGTAATTGCAAGAGCAGGCATTGAATGCATAACTTCCAAATTAAGAGATAAATGGAAATAAAAACAAAAAAGAACTCAATAAATTACAAGGAGAAAGGTGAAAAAGATCACAATGAAAAGCATGGTAAATATAAACCACAAAATAATACATTATAAATTTGTCCCCCCAAATCAGTAATCCACTTAATATAAATGGACTAAACTTCTTTGTTGAAAGATAGAGATGTTCAGATTAAAATTAAATAAGAAAAAATCAAAATCCAGGACTGTTTACAAAAGAAATATCAAAATGCAGTGAAACAAAAACATTAAATTTAAATTAATAAAAGGTAATACTAACTAAAATAAAGCTGGTCAGGTAATATTTTTTAAAGATTTTATTTTTATTTATTTGAGAGAGAGAGAGACAGAGATAGCAACAGAGATAGCAAGAGAGAGCACAAGCAGGAGGACGAGGGAGAAGCAGGCTCCCCACTGAGCAGGGAGCCTGATGTGGGGCTCAATCCCAGGACCCTGGGATTAAAACCTGAGCTGAAAGCAGACGCTTAACCGACTGAGCCACCAAGGCATCCCTATCAGGCAATAGTAATATAAAACAGAATAAACATTGAGGTAAAACCAATTTTTTTTTTTTTTAGAGAGAGAGAGACTGAGAGCAAGCATGGGGGGTTTGTCCAGGGGAGGGGGAGAGGGAGAAAGAGAATCTTAAGCAGTTCTACACCCAGCATGGAGCCTGATGCACAGGGCTTGATCTCATGACCCCAAGTCATGACCTGGGCCAAAATGAAGAGTCAGATGCTTAACCAACTAAGCCATCCAGGCACCTCAATGTAAAATGAATTCTTATGGTTAAAGGAGTACATTTCCTAAAGATAAAAGAAAAATTCACCTAATAGAACATCCTGGATATTTGTACATTGAACAATGGAGCCTCAAAATACATAAAGCCAAAATTTCCTGATTATAAGGAGCAATAGTCAAATCTACCATCAGATAAGATTTAAAAAAAAATCTCCCAGAAATATGTAGATGGGGCATTCAAGAAACAGATGGAGAAGATGTGAATGCCACATTAAAAATCTCAAACTGATGGAAATATATAGAACCCTGTACCTAACAGTTAGTGGACACACATTTTTTAAGCACACCTGGAGCATTTTTAAAGATTGCTTATGTTGAAGGCCAAAAAGGAAGTATCAATAAACAAAAAAGAATTCATTTTCCTTATGACATATGATGTAGACCATCTTTTAACCTTAGAATCGGTTTGTCAATATCCACAAAACAATTTGTCGGGAATTTGACTGGGACTGCAGTGAATCTATAGATCAATTATTGTTAATTTGAATTTCCTCAATGATATATTTCTTTGATTCTAAAGTTTACATGAGATGGGCGCCTGGGTGGCTCAGTCGTTAAGTGTCTGCCTTCAGCTCAGGGCATGATCCCAGCATTCTGGGATCGAGCCCCGCATCAGGCTCCTCCGCTGGGAGCCTGCTTCTTCCTCTCCCACTCCCTCTGCTTGTATTCCCTCTCTCGCTGGCTGTCTCACTCTGTCAAATAAATAAATAAAATCTTAAAAAAAAAAAAAAAGTTTACATGAGAGACAAAAGACCCAGAATACCCAATACAATACTGAAGGAGAAGAACAAATTTGGAAGACTGACACTTCCTGACTTCAAAACTTACTATAAAGGTATAGTAATCAAGACAGTGTGGTGATTGCAAAAGAACAGACAAATAGATTGATGAAACAGAACAGAGAGCCCAGAAATAGCCTCACATGAATATAATCAACTGATCTTTGATAAAGGAGCAAAGACAATAGAGAAAAGATAATCTTTTCAACAAATGATTTTAGAACATCTGAACATCCACATACCAAAAGAAAAAAATGAATTCAGACACAAATCTTACACTCTTCACAAAAATTAAGCCCAGTTGGATCATAGATGTAAACGCAAAATGCAAAACTATAAAACTCCTAGAAGATAGCATAGAAGAAAATATAAATGATCTTAGGTTTGATGATGACTTTTTAGGTACAACACCAAAGTCATGATCCATGAAAGAAATAATTGATAAGCTGGACTTCATTAAAATTAAAAACTTCCACTCTACAAAAGACAATTGAAGAGAACGAGAAGACAATCCACAGACTGGGAGAAAATATTTGCAAAAGACATACATAAGAAAGGACTGTTACCCAAAATATACAAAGAAGTCAGAACCCAACAATAATAAAACAAACAACCTGAGTAAAAAATGAGCTAAAGACATGAACAGACACTCAGCAAAGAAGATATACAGATGGCAAGTAAGAATCTGAAAAAACATCTGACATCATAAGTCATCAGGGAACTGTAAATTAAAACAACAACGAGGTTTCACTACACATCTATCAGAATGACAAACTCCTAAACACTGACAACATCCAATGCTGGCAACAGGAACTCTTTCTTCATTGCTGGTAGGACAGCCACTTTGGAACACAGTTTTGCAATTTCTTACAGAATTAGACATTCTCTTACCATACAATCTAGCAATTACATTCTAGGTATTTACCCAAAGGTGTTAAAAACTTACATCTACACAAAAAACATGCACACAGATGTTTACAGCAGCTTTCCTTATAATTGCTAAAACTTGGAAGCAACCAAGATGTTCCTCAGTAGGAGAATGGGTAAACGAACTGTGGTACACTCAGAAAATGGAATATTATTCAGCACTAAAAATCGATGGGCTATCAGGCCATGAAAAGACATGAAGGGGGGCGCCTGGGTGGCTCAGTTGTTAAGCGTCTGCCTTCAGGTCAGGGCGTGATCCTGGAGTTCTGGGATCGAGCCCCACATCAGGCTCCTCCACTGGAAGCCTGCTTCTTCCTCTCCCACTCCCCCTGCTTGTGTTCCCTCTCTCGCTGGCTGTCTCCATCTCTGTCAAATGAATAAATAAAATCTTAAAAAAAAAAAAAAAGACATGGAGGGACCTTAAATGTACATGACTGAGTGAACGAAGCTAGCCTGAAGAGACTGCAACCATGTGATTCCAATTACAAGACATTCTGAAAAAGGTAAAACTATGGAGACAGTAAAAAGATCACTGGTTGACAAGGATCAGCGGGAAGAGAGGGATGACTAGGTGGAGCACAGAGGATTTTTAGGACAATGAAACTGTCTTGTGTGAAACTATAATGGTGGATATATGTCACATCACATTTGTCCAAGCCCATGGAACGCACAACACCAAGAGTGAACCCTAAAGTAAACTATGGACTGATAATGATGTATTAATGTAGGTTCATCAATTATAAGGAGTGGACCCCTGTGTTGGGGGATGTTGATGACAGGGGAGGTTATGTATATGTGGGGGGCAGGGGTATATGAGAAATCTCTGTACCTGCCATCCAATTTTGCTATGAATCTAAAAGTGCTCTTTAAAAAAAGTTTTATTTTTTAAAGTTTTCTATTATAAAAATCTTCCAATTTAGTTCTATTTAAAAAAGAATCCAGGGGCGCCTGGGTGGCGCAGTCATTAAGCGTCTGCCTTCAGCTCAGGGCGTGATCCCGGCGTTCTAGGATCGAGCCCCACATCAGGCTTCTCCGCTAAGAGCCTGCTTCTTCCTCTCCCACTCCCCCTGCTTGTGTTCCCTCTCTCGCTGGCTGTCTCTCTCTGTCAAATAAATAAATAAAATCTTTAAAAATAAAATAAAATAAAATAAAACCCGCGTTCCTTCCCTCCCTGGCAATAAATAAAATCTTTAAAAATAAAATAAAATAAAATAAAATAAAATAAAATAAAATAAAATAAAAAAGAATCCATATCACATGGATGATATTCTCTGACAATATCAATAGTGTTATCAATAACCAAAGATAGTTTAAATTAAATATCTTTTGTAGAATAAAATATATATTCTAAATAATTCTCCATTGGTTATAAAAAATAATAGAAATTGGAAAATACTTAAAAGTGAATATAAATAAGCATACTTCCACAGATGGTAGAGATCATCAAGGCGACACAGTAAAGGTACTTCTAAGGAAAACCCTTTGCAAAATTATATTGCAAGTTCTAGAATTTCATTTTCATGACTAAAGGTTATTGTAAAATAAATTATCTAACCAGAGAAATTTTTTTTAATCAGTGGATTCAGCATAATACCCAAGGAGAAGAGAATGAGCAAATCTAAAACAAAAAGTCTGGCAAAAACCTAAGTATTTATAGTCAAAATGCAATCTTAACCTTTTAAGTAAACCCTGCTTCAAAACAAATGGAGGAAAATGTAGTTACACCTCCACCCTCTGCCCCCATTTCACTTCTGTTAAACAAATAATTTTTAAAGGCCTATGATGTACAAGACATCAAAAAAGGGGCACGCTGATAAATCAGAAATGTTCATCACGCCCATGAATCCTGTCCTCAAAGAGCTTTCAGACTACTAAGAGAGATTCAGCTTAGAAAGGTATCCATTGGATAAATTGTGGCCAGTGGACAGAGGTTTTTCCTGTGTGATATGTGACCACAGAGGATAGACACTAGCCCCATTTGTGGTTCAAGCATGGCTTTTGAAAGAAAAGGCCATACAGGTTTCCCAAGGCATCATATTGGGTTTTTGTATGCACAATGTAGCCCTCACAATTTAAGCAAAATGTACTACAAAATTTAAATGTCTCTGGTTTTTCCTGAAATATCGAAAAGAGGCTCACAAGTAATTAATCAACTTCTCAATTGCATTGCCTGAGGTAACTCAAAAGGAGGACAGAAAAAAAACCAACCGTTACTTATTAGTAGCCCTGAGCAGATATAGGGACTGAACTGGGACCTCTCTTGCAAGATCCTTGCTAAAACTGAGTAGAGCTTTCGGAAATAGCTCCTTAGGGTAAGCAAGCACCAGCATATGACAGCACAATATTACTTTTTTGTATTCCAATGTAAAAATTAACATTCCAACCATTAGACTAGAAAGAAGACAGGGACCAGGGACGCAGGTTACCATTATAATGTCTGTGTCTAGGTACTTGGGAAGGACAAACAGAAAGTGACTAAAAACAACATGGCTCAACCTCATAGGATGGACTGTTACAAGGCAAAAAAAAAAAAAAAGTGACTGAATCACTTGAAATGTTTTTATTTAATCAGCAAAACTGATTAAACTCACTCAAGTAAATTTCAAGGTCTTATGCCATTCACATCTGCCCATACGTGAGGCTTCTTGAACTTGTCCCTTGGCTCCAAA
This sequence comes from Ursus maritimus, assembly GCF_017311325.1. NCBI lineage: Eukaryota > Metazoa > Chordata > Mammalia > Carnivora > Ursidae > Ursus > Ursus maritimus. Next base: position 51,799,380 of record NW_024423344.1, read on the forward strand.
GCCAGAATGAAAAATTATAACTGAGGAAAGGAACAGACAGTACTTTGTTCAACAGATCTCAGTCACCTTGTTGCCATGTGGTTCTCCTGGGACATCCTATTTCTGACAATGAATGTGGCACGTTGGAAAAAATATCACCTAATCCTCAGCATTTCCTGAGGCCAAGCTTCACTCAACTCAACCATCTGGTACAGTGCGTGTTTCAACAGCTGCTGCTCCACGGAAGGCTTCTCCGTTACCCATTCCTGCCAAAGTTACCGCCTCTTACTACTTTATTTCCTCTCAGGCGTTTCTTCTTGGAAGACTGGTATTTGTGCCAATCCGATACCCAGTTCGTTGTATTTATTTTATGTATTTTCTACTTCAAATGCGTCAAGCTGGCTTGAGGGAGATCATGCTGCTTTGGGAGCTAGTTACAAAATTTTCAAGATAGGTTATCACACTTTGAAATGTGTGTAAGTGTGTATATGTGTGTGAGACAGCATAGGTGCCCACACACGTGTGATGTGGAATTTGAGTGTTGCAAACAGAAGTCCCTCAGAGTGTTTTGTTTGTTTGCCAGGGCACTTTTCAAGTTTGATTAATTTCCACGGCAAGAACTCTGAGGAGTCAAGAGGCAGCGTGTCCTCAGAGAAGCCAGTGGATTTCTCTCCAGGGATGCTCAGTGAAAGCTTAAAAAAAAAAAATGTACAGGGCATTGAAACTCACCAGCACCTTGCCAAACCAGACCCAACCATTTGCCACTTGTTTCTTGGAATTTAGACTGTACTGGGCTTTGGGGGCTTTCTGTTTCTTTGCCTAGACTTTCTTTTGCAATTATTGAAAATTAGATCTGATTTTACTTGGCTTCCCTTGATTTTCAAGCATGGTCACAGTTATTATTTTAAACAAAGGTCAGTTCTCCCACTCGTTAGGGAAAAGAGAAGCATCAATTATTCTGGTGGTAATACGATGCTCGGTTCAATTTCTAGAGTTAGTGTGATGGAATGGGAAAATTGAAGGCAGAAGGCACATTTTAGTATCTCTGTAATGTGAACTTAATGTTAGAAGAGGTTTCTTTAAGCCTAGTAGAGACATTTGAGAGAGGATTTCTATTCTATGGCTTAAGTTATTCTATGGCCAAGCTTTTATTTCTTCTTGAAGAAGAACTTTCCTGTCCAGTGCCTCCTCAGTAGATGTCCTGGAGTCAGAACCATAACCATGCATACACACACACTCATACACACACACACACACACACACACCCCAGTGTGTGTGTATGTGTGTCCCAAAAATGCCTCTTCTTTTTAGCTTGGCCAATGACTTCCAATCAAACCAGTTTTAAAGTAAAGGAGAGGATCTCACTAATCTTGACCTTATAATTACAGGCTCTAGAGTCACAAATAAATTACTTTAAAAAATTAAATTCTAGCAGTTATGCCACTTAGAAAAGAACTACTATAGTGGAATTTCACTGAAATGGTAAATAACATGATGCATGTAAAATTCTACACTAAAGAGTATGTCAAAATAGAAAGTTCATCATCCCTCCACGCAGGTGTAACTGAGAATTTCTATGTGTGGAGAGAGAAGCAGTGAGGGAAGGGAAGGATCAAGAAAGGAGTAGAGTAGTAAAGTGAAAAGAAAAGAAGTTAGGTTGATTGTTTGGAGACTTCACGGGGGTGAGAGGGTAATGGGAATGTTTATATAATTACTCAGAGATAGACATAACAAATGCATCTGTGTGCAGAAGCCCCAATAGTCAAGAGAATATAGAGGGATCTCACTTGAGCATGGAGTGAAAAAGCCAAAGGTCTGACCTCAGACTCAGTCATTTACCAGCTACGAAGCTAAGCCAGTCCCATAATTTCTAGAAGCCTGCAATACTTCATATGAAACACACGAGATAAGCATTCCTTCCTTGAGGCTTTGTCATAAAGATTAAACCACAGAACTAGCAAACAGGTTAGCACAGTGCCTGGTACATAGTAAGTAGTCATTACATGTTAAAGTTTTTCCTTTCCGCTTTCTCTGCCCCACTCGTCACCCTCCTGACTTGGACCAAACGTGAGAGTTTGGAAATGTTATCATCTGAAATAAAAAATCCGTAAAGATGGGTTACACTTTGACAGCAAGTCAGGCGGCCACCAAGCTGTCCCTGTCATCACCTATTTTAATGAAACAATTTTGAATCAACCCCTTGCTAAGCGCTATGTAAGTGAGCTAGAGTACTTCGAATCAGTGCTCCTGCTTAGACAAGGTTTCTGGAAGACAGAGGAAAGTGTGAAACACAGAGCTGGAGTCGGTTCGGTTCAGCAGAAGAACAACTGTGACATCTAAAGGCAGACGGGCAGCTGAAACACAGCCTTGGTTCAGAAACATGAAAAAAGCTGGCATGCAAATGGCCAATGCCATCGCTGTGTACTGAAATAGAGACTAAATATTCTTTCCTGCTATTTCTTTTCATGCACTTCCCTATTCGGTACAGATCCCTTTTGCAATAAAACCACGAAGTCTTTCTGAAAAGTAAATATGTCCTTTCATTAATCACCACTTTCCACTTGCTTTTTTCAACTTCACGGCTGAGAAGTCTGCAGGACCACAAACCTTCAACTAGTGTGCTACCTTGATTAAGGCACAAAACGTTAAAAGCAAATTACTATGAAAGTATGAAACAATTTACACTTAATGTTTCAGTCATATCTGTAAAAAATATGACTTAAATATAGTTTTATTAATAATACATATTTTAATTAAACGGCTGGAGGTGCATCCAGCAGGAAAAATTGAATCTTCTCTGGATTTCACATACTGGTATGATTCATGGGCAGTAAATATGCAAAGCTTTATGCCCATAAGGCAATCAAACTCCAAAGCTGATATGCATGTTTTTATCTAAAAGAATGAAATCTAGTAAGGGTTAGAAATAATAATAATAACAGACTGCCAGGGCAGTGTAATGAATTGGCTCCAGCCAATAGTATCCTTTACCATATCATAAAATCATCCTTTCAGTCACAATTACACCCACTCCAACATTTATTATTACTTCCATTATTCTCATTACACAAGGAAATCCTGTATATGTACTTACGCATATTGAAAAACTTCACAAATATGAACAATAAAATCCTGGGATGGGAGTGACTGCCTTCACGAAGCAGGAATGGTTTCCTCTGCAAGCTGTTTCGGCGTTGCTTAGTTCCAGAAGGACCACACTTTACTCTTGCTACTTCCCTAACATTTGCCTAGATTATTAGTTTGCTAGGGCTGCCATAATAAAGGACCAAAGACTGGATGTTAAAGTCATTTAACAACAGAAATTTATGTGCTCACAGTTCTGGAGCCTAGAAGTCTGAGATCAAGGTGTCGGTAGGGTTAGTTTTTTTCTGAGGCCTCTCTCGGCTGGTAGGTAGATGGCTGTCTTCTCCCTGTGCGGTCCTGTGGTCTTCTCTGTGTCTGTGTGTCTGTGTCCCAATTTGCTCTCATAAAGATAGCAGGCATATTGGATTAGGGCCTACTCTAGTGATGTCATTTTAAACTTAATTACCCCTTTAAAGATTACCTCTATCTTCAAATACCCACTTTCTGAGATACTGTGGGTTAGGACATCAACATGTAAATCTTGGGTTAGAACACAATTCAGTCCGTAACACCTGGAAATTATCTTTCACTTACAAAATGTGGTATTACCTGCTCCTAAGCACTATATTCTGCTAAAAAGAAGAGCCTGGTAAATTTATAAGATGATGCAGAGGAGACTCAAATAAAAGCTAAGGTTTTCATTTATTTATTTATTTTTGAATTTTCTGAAAAAAAAAATTTTTCATTCTATTTGTAGTCATCATGGCATAACACTTAACAAAATTAAAAATAAAAAGTTGACCACATCTGACCAGCTTTCTATTTGTTCTCCTACTGGGAATAAAAGATGATCTTCTGGAGGTGACTAATGTCTAGAAAGTAATGATGTCTCACATGGATAAAATGTTTTGTTTGTACTCAGTCAATGGGATTGGCTATAGTGGGTTTACATTACTGTAGTGAAACAAAAATTCACTTCCTTATCTGGAAGTCCCCTTTGGGACACTGCAAGGGAGACAAGTTGTGAGGTCTCTTCCCATGTAGCTACCCTCATTCCACCTGTGTCACAAGAGGCCCAGGACTTACCTACAATTAGGTATGGATATGGAGCAAGGTTGCCCAATAGCCTGGCATTCACCTAAAGAGTGAGGCCATCACCCAGCTCTTAGGTCAGGTTTGGGAGTAGCTGATTCCCAATAGCTCATTTTAATGGCCCAAGTAACTTTTGGTATTTTAGATTTAAATTTTCTACTCTGATACTCAGGCTAATTTTAAACAAATCTACCAACAAAAATAAAAGCAAATAAAGAACACAAAAACCAAACACCCTGAGGAATAACACTTATTCCCAAAGAGCAAGCCACATACAGCCCCAAACCAGACTCAAAAATGAGGGGCTCAGGGGTGTCTGGGTGGCTCAGTTGGTTAAGCCTCTGACTCCTGGTCTTGGCTCAGGTCATGCTCTCAGAATTGTGAGACTGAGCCCCTGGTTGGACTCCGTACTCAGTACAGAGTCTGCTTGAGATTCTTTCTTCCTCCTTCCCCCTCCACTTCTGCTTCTCCCCCATGCCCCCCCACTCATGCACACAAGAGCTCTCTCTTTATTTCCCTCTCTCTCTCTCTCAAATAAATAAGTAAATAAAACCTAAAAAAACTAAATGAGGGGCTCATTACCATGATCCGTTATTACTCCAAGGAAGTAATTATAATTATTAATTTGTACAAAGTCATGGAATGAGTATTGACAGAATGAAAATTCAACCATTCATTCAACGAATATTTATTGAGCAGCCAAGTATGCCAGGCCCTGTTCTAGGCATTACAATTTTCTTGAGAGAAAAGCAAATTTAAGACTCTGAAGTTTGTTGCAAACTTCTGAATGAGCAACAGTTCTCTCCCTCTCTTTCTCATACTGTTACATGATTACTTCTGCAATTCATCTTTTGATTTACGGCAATGCAGTTTTCTGATATGATTAATGCACTTTAGATGAGGGAGCACTGCAGTTATGAATATCCCAAAGAGTGTAGAAAGTCACTGATTTGATGTCGGGATGATGGTTGGGTACGTGTATGACCCTTCACTGAATACTGCTACTGTATGACAGCTATTGGTAATTTAAAATACAGTGAAGGGGAGAAACAAACTGAGGGCCTCAGAGGGGAGGTGGGTGGGGGAATGGGATAGGCTGGTGATGGGTAGTAAGGAGGGCATGCATTGCATGGTGCACTGGGTGTTATACACAACTAATGAATCATCGAGCCTTACATCGGAAACCGGGGATGTACTGTATGGTGACTACCATAATAAAATAAAAAATCAAAAAAAATAAAAAAAATAAAATAAAAAATAAAAATAAAAATAAAAAATAAAATACAGTGAAGGGGCACCTGGGTGGCCTCAGTTGGTTAAGCATCTGCCTTTGGCTCAGGTCATGATCTCAGGGGCCTGGGATTGAGCCCCAAGTCAGGCTCCTCGCTCAGCGGGGAGCCTGCTTCTCCCTCTCCCTCTGTCATTCCCCTCCTTGTGCTCTCTGGCTCTATCTCTGTCAAATAAATAAATAAAATCTTTAAAAAGATAAATAAATAAATAAATAAATAAATAAATAAATAAATAAATAAAAAAAAATACAGTGGCTATGTACAGAAGACTTAAAGAAAACAATGAAGCCAAGTCACCATTTCTTCCACCAAAGCCAAAAGAGGAACAGGATACGCTCAACCCCTCCCCCTCAGCAGTCCTCCCCCTTTCCCACTACCTGGAGTGTAGGAAGAGTTGGGTATTGGTGTGTCTCCTGGGCAGCAGCCCATGGGAGCTCCTTTCCAAGATTAGTAATCTGACAGCAGCCATGCTGGCTCAGCTACCTGATCTCCCCACTCAAGTGACCGAGCTGGATTTTCTGGGTCTCCAGAAACTGCCACACATACACACCACTGAGAAAGAATAGGGACCCACTCATTCACCTGAGCATTAAGCCAAACACGAACATGTGACAATGTACAGCTTGCCGGAAAGCTGAAGGCCAATTTGAATGCTCAGTGATTTATGACCGCTGTACTGACCTCCTGTTCATAATTTTGGTCTTTCTCCACTCTTCCCAAGGTCTTCCTTTTCTACTGATAACCATACCTCATATGAGTTCTTGGTTTCAAGTCATTCAAAGACAGTCTCAGGTGCCATTATTCATTCAGTAAAAACATTCTGCAAACTAGTTTTGTGCCATGTACTGTGCCAGGCCTGGGGATAAATAACAGAAAGAGACAGGAAGATCCCTGCACTGGAGGAGATTTACCCCTGGGTCACCAACAGCCCTGTTTGAGACCCTGGGTCATCTGCACTCTGTCTTCTCTACAGACCTGCCATCCCCTGAGGCTGTTGTGGGGGAACTATTTGCTGCCTGACTCATTATCCTCCTGTCCTTCCTGCCACCCCTTCTCTGCCTCAGGAAGGGAGACTGTTGCTGAGTCCTGCCAGAATTTCTTCTTGTCACTACGTTCATTAAAAAGATATTAAGTCCAAGACTCAATTCCCGCTCCTTCAAAGCCTAGAGCATAACAAAGAGCTTATTCCACAGAAATTAAAAGCACAGAAGTTACAAAAGTACTAAGTTCAGATTTTTCATGTTTCCTAGATCAATGAAAGTAAGATGCTCTCCCCATGGAAATTAATTCAATTTTAATTCTGTTTGTATTAATAGTTTATTTTTCTCAGGGAAGGAAGATAACACTTCTGGAGAAGTCTCTAAAAACCGTCTCCCTTTCTCCCCTCCTTGACCCCGCCAGAAGGTACTGACTTAATCTCTGCTCATGAAATGTAAAATTCCTTTAGCTTGCCCTGACTCTGCTAACCAGGGGACAAGCCCCTATACTGGGTAAAATACCATGTACCTCTTCTTCTTAACATATCACAGCTGATACTTAGATTTTTATCCTGTGAGTTTCATTAATGTCTGTGTCCCCTTCTTGTATGTAAGTCCCATGAGGCCAGGGGCTGCATTTTTTTCTTTTTCTTCCCCCCCCCCTTTTTTTCTTTTCATGAAACCCCCTATTCATTACATCTCCAGTGCCACATACAGGGATGGCACATCGTAGATGACCAATAGCTGCACAGGTACAGAAAGCAAGGAAACCCACATGCATCCTTTAGAGCGTGGCAGAATATGGGCTACACTAGGTGTTTAATTAATGCTTAATGAGCAATTGAAAGATTCATTGACGAATTGACTGGTTAACCTGGGATTGTGAGGAGAAAATCACAACCTCTAAAAACCTCCTATGATATTTAGTTTCAGGAAATAAAGACTGGACTTGTTGGTCTCAGCAGCTTTCTCTGAACTTGAAGCAACTTTGCAATCCCTGAGATCCCAGGGAGAAGATGAAGCCCTGGGACCAGAAGAGGGGAGGCTCCAGGGCTAGGGTAAGCCCAGTGCCTCTGCATTCTGCAGGAGAGTCCTAAACTCTCTTAGCTCATCTTCAGAGCTTCTCTAAACCTCCAGGACCAGCCTGGATTTAGGACATAATGTATAACCTTGGAAAGTCAAGTCACTCCTAGACATTACAAAGTTCTGCAGGTACCTTAAATCACAAACCAAATGTCAATTCACTAGTTAAAACTGCCCACTCCCATGTAGTAATCAGGACTGTGATCTTGAGTTCAAATACAAAATTTTCTTCCCTATTGCATGTGAGTTCTTGGTCTTCCTGTTCTCTTTCTCGTAACTGAAGCTGATTGCACACAGGCTCCCTGCCCCCTTCAAATGGGGTGTGTAGCTCTCTCTCCCTCCCTCTCTCTCCCTCCTCACCTTCCCCTCCGCTTCCCCCTCTTATTTACCTCCTTCCCTGTTTATTCTCTCTCTCTTGCTTATCTCCTCCACTTGCCAGACTTGCCTTTGAGAGAAAGAAGGCATGAATGCAGACAGGATAGTTATTACTTGACTGGCACCACCAATGATGGTTTCTCAATGTCTAGCCTGGAGAAATGTTTAAAGGGGACTTTTCCAGATGGCGGTACTTGTACACATTCCATAGAATTCCCAAGCATTGGGTACCTTTCCTGAAGTTCTTTTGACAAAAACAATGTGTTCTACTCCTGCAACCACTGTGCTCTCTCAGTCCCCAGTATGCTGAGAGGTATGCGCCAGACAGACTTCTTCTGTTGGAATCCCATTGCCTTTCCATAGAGGTCCTTAAACAGAATTTTCTAAACTTTATGGTATGGACATTTGCAAGCATTCCTAAAGAAGAGAGAACAATACAATGAACCCCCATGTACCAATCATCCAGCTTCAACAATTATCAGCATGTTTCAACCCACTCCTGGGGGATATTTTAAAGTAATTCCCAGATTATCTGTATTTCACCGAGTAGAATTTAAGATGGTTCTAGGGCAGTTTGTTTCTCCCATGTGACCCTCATCTTGCCCAAAGGAAATATTCATTTACCCTGTGTCCTGACCAACTTTGGGGGGCAAATCAGCTTTGCCCAGCAGCCATGTTCCTTCAGTCTGCTGCCAAAACAATGCAGTGATCCATCTTTGCTGCCATCTGAACTTCCAAGGCAGTATCCCAGAGTGTATACCCAACTACAAAGAACTATGCAGTAAGCATTATGGGTAGACCTAAGGAAGCCCCTTTCTTCGGCTTTTCAACATAGCAAGTAGCCATCATCTATGTCCCTCTCCTCTGTAGGGGACAGGATGCACAGAACAGTGCTCTTTCAAAAAAAAAAAAATCCTCACAAATAGCTCTATCTCTCTCAATAATTTTATATCTTCAGTGGATGAGGTAGTTCAAGAGACTTCTTATCAAATTTCTGATGTCTCCTTGGTAAAGTCTGCATATGGTCCAACACACCCATCAAGATGCAGCAATTATTGTAACTCAGTATCCTACCCAAAACTTCAATTTAATATTCTGATTTAACTCACTTCCAAAGGAGTTTCACACAGTACATGCCTAGTTGTATTTGTTTCAGTGATGTCAAAGCTACTACAATTTTATCTTCTAGTATTTTTATTATCCTAGATTGCATGTATTTGTAAATTTTTCTCCTTATGGCTACAACCAAGTTGCTGTATTCTGACACTAATCTGTCAGTAAACTGTTATTGGTTTCCCATTTAATTCTGTTAGTATTCTTGCTTTTGAAATTAAACTATGATTATCTGCAGAAAAGGCTATGCTCACTGACATTAAATATGATTAGTTTCTGAGAAAGTGATTAGTTACAATTATATTCTATTGCCACCATTCCACTGAGATTTTCAACTTATTAACTCATGATACAGCTAAAACTAACTAAATCATTGTATGATAATGAATAAATTCACATGCCATTGGTTAATTTCCTTCATGTATAGAGAAGCATAATGTGCAGATGTGGGAGGCATAAAAGATCATCTCAACCTTCTGCCTATGTTTTAACCCCATACAAATTTAGACTAAGGTGGCTAGTCATTGAAGCCACATTTTCCCACAAGCAACATTGCCAAAGTTCTGCCAGAGACTTGAGATTTGGCCACTTTCTCCTTGCCAAAGGTTTTCTGATCTACACAAGGTGACAGGTTCTCCCAGACCAGAAGCAGTGCTTACTTCGCTCTCTTCTATCCCATCAGCCTAGCTTAGTGTCCAATATTTGATAGCTCCTCAGCAAATACATGTTGGATGAATATGTATTTTGAACAATCAGGACATGTGGAATTTAATCATAATGAAAGTTATTTTTGTCTCCTACTATTTTGTCTCCTACTTAAAAATATACGCTGTAAGGAAAGATTTTCCTGTCTTCTGGATAAAAACTTGGGCAGTTCCATGACTATGCTGGTCATGTGAGGTAATTCAAAGACCCATACTGATTTTGAGTCACCAAAGGTGCTCTCAGCTCTACCCTTTGAATATGTAGTCCCATGTAACTGTCAAAGCTTTTATCTTCATCTCAAGTTGTATCTTCATTTGAGGCCTGCAGTGGGAAGAAAGCTGGGACAGGTAAGGGGTGTGGTCAGCTTTTTAAACTGTTTTTGCTTGTCCTTTCCCACTTTGTTACCCAAGACTTCTAACTAGCAGAAAGGAAGAAGAGATATGGAACAACGAAGTTCTTATCTTGCAAGCCATAAACTGGGAGACAACGTGTACAACTAACAAAGGATATATATCCAGTTCTATTTTTTTTAATTCCCAGGATGGAAATAATGAGCAAAAGACTAACAACTACTAGAAAAATGAGGAATAGACAAGAATAGTCATCTTGGCAGAAGTGAAACATAGATAGCCAACAATCATATAAAAAGAGAATGAAAATTGGTATAACCACTTTAGAAAATAATTCAGCATGGCCTGCTAAATTAGAAGACTTATATACAGTATGTTCCATCAACTGCATTCCTAGACAAATACTCCGGAGAAACCCTTGCATATGTGCATCAGAGGACATGTACAAAAATATTCATTGCAACCATATATGGAGCAGCAAAAACATGTGAAAAATCCAAATACTTATTGATAATAGAATGAATTGATTGTCATATACTAATACCACACACAGTATTAATAAAATACTATGCAGTGAAAACTAAAAACTACAATTAAGAGCATTATAATGAATGGATCTCAAAAGCGTAACATTGCGTTCAAAAATAAACCAACACAAGAAATGTTTCGAAATACCTACACGTAGAGTAAAATCATGAAGAAAAGCAAGGGAGTGCTAAGTACACAATTTACAATAATGGTTCACTCGGGAGGGAGGAAGAGAGACATTCCAGAAAGAGCAAACAGGAGTTTCAAGATGTTGGTATTGTCCTATTTGGTAAGCTAGGTTGAGGAGTATATGGATGTTCCCCTTAATTTTTTAAAACTATATATACATATTATTTATAATCCTAAACTACATATATATATATAATGCTTTGCATATATATTGATCAATTTTTTTTAAAGATTTTATTTATTCATTTGACAGAGAGAGAGACATCCAGCGAGAGAGGGAACACAAGCAGGGAGAGTGGGAGAGGAAGAAGCAGGCTTCCAGTGGAGGAGCCTGATGTGGGGTTCGATCCCAGAACTCCGGGATCACGCCCTGAGCTGAAGGCAGATGCTTAACGACTGAGCTACCCAGGCGCCCCTGATCAATTTTTTAAAGTTTAAAAAAATTAAAAAAGGAAAGGAAATAATCTAAGTTATCCAGGTTGATCAAGTTTACTGAATCAATAATGATTTAATTCTCCACTTTTACAACTGTAGGCACAAATTCTCAAGTAAGCTCAAGGGAGATCGTAAAGGAAAAGAACAAAGGTAGTTGCACTTTGTCCAAGACTAAGATATTTATGAAGTATGTAATGACCCTCTGGGCCATACAACACAAAACAAACTATGCAGAGTCCTCATCAGGATTTTCTGTGAACACTCCACTGGGAAAAAAGGTTACCATCTTACTATGAGTTGAATGGGTAACTCTCTACCTCTGTTCAAAGTCTGTGCTCCTTTATGACTAATGTCCTGTAGTCAAGAGAAGAGCACAGCCCTTGGCAACAGGCAGAATTTTTACTCCTAGTTCTTCTACACACTTATGTGACCTTGGGCAAGTACCTTTATCTCCCTCTGCCTCTTTTCCTTTTTCTGTAAAATGCCTAAATTGCAGGGCTGGGAAGGTTAATTGAAACAGTGCATAAATGGCAGAAAGTGGCAAAGTACTTGTTAGGTACAAAGAACTGACAGTTGTTACCATCATCATTACCACTAGTATCATCACACACTACCATGTGATTGGCAGAAAGAAGCGGATGAATCTATTAAGTAATTTTCATAAACATAGTTTGACATGAACTTGAAGTGCTGCTCAGAGCATCTTTATAGTTCTGTAAATTTTAAAAACCTCATATATATATATATGAATATATATATATGAATATATATATAATATAATGAATTACTAATTACTAATGCACACTCTATAAAAATTCTCCTATATTTATATGTACATACCCTGAGTACCTGAACTAATAAAATGGTATTAATGGCTATTTACATAAATTCACAATTCTAAATTAGACCTTTAATTTCTGTAATAAAAAAGAAAGTGGCTTGTACAATTTCCCTTTTTTATTTTCCTACATGGAATACAGTAGCTCTAACATAATGTATGACTTTGTGAATATTTCCAGGACTGCTAATATTTTATCTAATATTATATCTTATGTTTTCTGATCTCTGACCCTCGTTGATACTCCCAGAACCCTCATGAGCAATGCTCACTATGATAACCCTTGGTAGAAAAAGCAGGATTAAATTGAAGTTAAATCATCCATGGCTAGAATCTTTCAAAGAGGCCTCTCAGGGTCAGTAGTGATTTTTTCCATGTATATTTATCCACTTCAAGAATGTTTCTTAAATATTTGATTCATCAGGACTGAAATATATGTTTTATTTTGAAATAGATCACTAGTAAACACTGTAGAATATGAATACGACCCTAAATTCTTCTTAGGTTTTTTTCATTTCCACATTGTTCATTATATCAATATATATTCTTACATCCTCTGGGGAACAACAAAATGGAACAACAAGAGCACAGAAAAGAAAATGAGACAATACAGCTTTAAAAGACGACAGAAGTAATTTATTGACAGAAGAAATAGAAAAACATTATTTTTTAAATGAAATTGAATCGTTGCATTAATATTTACAAAAGCTGATGAGTATTTGAAACCAAAAAATGGATATACTTTCCTCAAGGGAAGAAAAAGAAATATTAGAAAGAATCAGAATCAGGTGAAGACCAGATTATGAAGAATTGTAACACATTAGGAGCAAACACAGGACAGTTATGATAGAAATGGTATATGGAGAAAGGATTTAAACAGTCAATGGAAGCATATAAGGAAAAGACATTACTTAGCAAAAAGAAACTTCACTATCTTAGCACAAAGAAGACCATAAAATCACTTGGGTAAGCTTTGATTTAGAAGAAAGAACAACTAGAATAGCTACTCGGTGATAACTTTAAAATACTAAATATACCAACTTTCCATGTGTCCACTGCCCAAATCAAATGATTAAGTCTCAAAATATAGGATCTGCCACTTATCTGCCAGTGGAAAAGTGGCCTCAGCTTCCAACTCACAGCAAGAGCTTCCTACACTGCAAGTCTCCATTCTTTCTCCCACCCCCACTACCTACCTGTGATCCATTTTCCTCTTCAATACCCATACACTGTTTCTAAAATGCAAATTCAATCCTAAGAGTCTCCTGCTTATAATTCTTCACTGGTTCTCGATTGCCTGCAGGTAAAGTCCAGGTAAAGCCAAATTCCCCAATTCAAGATCCTCCTTGATTCTGTCTCTGTCTTTCCACTCTCCAGTGCTTTTGCCTCTGCAATGGCCCTTGGCCTTCCAGCTAGACTGAAACACTGGCAGCCCTTAAATGCGCAGACCTGCCTATTAGCTGCCTTTGGACCTGCTTTTCAGTCTACCTGGAATGCCTTTCCTTCCCTTGTACACCTGAGAATCTTCTCACCCTTCATGACCCAGGATCCCCTGAGAGACAGAGAGCTTGTTTCCCTTTTCTTTTTATGCCCCTGGGACACAGCACAGTGTCTGGCACAGAAAAAAAGTTGTGTAAATGCACATTAGATGCACAACATTAGGTAATGTTCAAAGGTTTTATGAACAATTCTCATTGCCAGCTGCCACTTCACTTCAGAGTAATTTTGTTTTCCTTCTCCTAAGCAACTGGGATGTCATAGCTTTAGCATCCTACCACAAACATTTCAAAACTGAAAGTGACAATGAATAATGGGTTGATGTGGGGGAGAGGGGAGAAGGGAGATAAACCAGAAATGGCTGCCTCTTACTAGTTATATGATTTGGCTCAAATTACTTAAAATTTCTTAACCTCAGTGTCCTTATCAGCAAAATGGTGATACTCTCAGAGGGAACTGTTATGATTACAAAATGTGATTGTGAAACTGCTTGTTTGCTTCTTTGCTTGCTTGTTTGTTTCTAAAGACCTCACCTCTCCTCTACTACTGATTAATTCTGGCCAATGAGTTCCCTCATTTGTGGCCTATTTTTATCCCTTCAAATAGGTCAGGGTTATTATATTATCCTCCCCAGGATTTTGGTATTGCAGTAGCCCTTGAAATCAGAGTCATAGGTAACTGGTAGCATTAAAAGGTTAAGAATTCGTTCTTAATCAAACAGTGAGACAGTAATGGCACTACAAATAGAACCACATTTTTTATATTCTCATTTCCTTCCATGGAAATGAGGATACTTTTCATTTGCTAATGAACTACACGAAGGTCATAGCCATCGTCATATTGAAATAGACACTCATCAGGTAATGTACTACAGAAGTGTTTATAGGTGGAATAATTATTCAATCAATCAACTCGCTATTAAGTGAGTGCCTACTCCGCACAAGGCGTTTTGCTAAATCATGTGGCAGGCACAAAGAAGTATAGGACACATTCCCCCATCTCAGAGCCCACAATAAATAACATACACTTTGAAAAAACAAACTATTCTCTCTCATAATACAGTACCTAAAGGATAGCTAAATAGAATTTGCCTGTGAAAATATAAATGTTTTTGCCAGATGTGGTCTATCATTATATTCAATCATCCATCCTCAAAGAAAGTTTTGTGGGATGGCTTAAAATCACATAAGGTAGGTCTAAGTTCAAATCTTCAGCCTGGATTTATTCACTCATTTACACCTTCATTCATTCATTCATTCATTCACTCATTCATTCACTCATTCATTCATTCAATTATAATTGAATGGCAAAATATTTATTGACAGAATTCCAGGAAGTCATAAAAAGTCATACCTCCATGGATATTGAACATGGCAGGGAAAGTCATGGGTGAGGGATTCGAGACACTACAGCATAAGAGGGAAACCAGAAAGAAAGAGGATGGGAGGTGGTGAGGGAGTAGCACGATCCTCCCTAGAAGTCCTCAAGACTTCAGTGAAATTAACAAACTTACGACATCGTAAGTGAGCTAGGAGTTTTTGAGAGAAAAAAGCTAAAGATAGGACTTAATGGTTAACCAAGGTGGCAAGCTATGATGCTGAAGCATAGAGAAGGGACTGTAAGTAAATAGTGCTAGAATTAGAAGGAATTGAAGGAGGAATGCTAGCCCTCCAAAGACTACGGATGGCCAAAGGACAGTGAAGCCCTAAGACATCTGGGTTATATGTCAAATATTTATTAAGCACCTGCTATGTGCCAGTCACTGTGCTCAGAGCTGGGAATACAAGGATAAACAGTTCCTGATTTTGCAGTGGTTCCAAACTAGTTAGAGGCACAGAGAATGGAACAAATGGTTACACTATGGTGTGGTAAGTGTGTTAGACTAACACTATGGTCTAAATGTTTATGTTCCCCCCCCCCAAAAAAAATTCATATGTTGAAATCCTAACTCCCAAGGTGACAGTATCTGGAGATGGGGTCTTGAGAGGTAATTAGGTCATGGAATCCCTCATGAATGAGATTAGTGCCCTTATAAAAGAGATCCCACAAAGGTCCCCAGCCCCTTCAGCTACATGAAGATATGGAAAACAGCCATCTATGAACCAGGAAGCCCTCACCAAACACCAAATCTGCCAACACCATGATCTTGGATGTCCTAGCCTCCAGAACTATGAGAAATAAATGTTGTATATAAGTCACCCATTCAAGGTATTTTGTTATAGCAGACCAGATGGACTAAGACAAATAGAGACAGTGTGCTGTGTGCATGAACATAAAGGAAAAATGACCTAGTCCTTACTAGATGCTCTGGAGGGAGTGACAGAGACCTAGGTTGAAATTCTAATTCCACATACAGGCTCCATCACTTCAGGAAAATAATTTAAACTCTTAAAGCCTCAGATTCTTCAAGTGTGAAAATGGGAAGCCTCCTCAGACTTGTAGTGAAGATGAAAGGGATGATGTATTTGAAGCATTTATCACAGTGCCTGGCACATGGTTAAGTATACATTAACTGTTTGCTATCATTATCATTGTCTTCATTAATATTATTATTGGTATTGCTTTTGTTAAGCAGAAATCTGAAGGATAAAGAACAATAAGCTAGTCAATAAGCAAGAAGAAAGTATTCCAATTAGGAATTCCAGTAGGCAAAGACACAGAACTAGGAAAAAGCATGGTGTGTTCAAGTAACCAAAAGAAATTCATTATGGCTGGAGTAAAAAGTTGGAGGGTTGAGACAAAATTATTCTAAAGTATCAAGATTGAACCATCAGATTTGCATTTTCAAAAATGTGTCTCATTAAAAAAGGGAGGTCCTGTTAATGCTTTCCAAAGCTAGAGAGGTATCACTAAAGGTGGAGAGTGATGGACTGCTTTAAAGAATAATTTAGAACTTGGGAATTAGAGGTGGGGTGGGGTGTTCAAGGATAACTCCAGATTTTTGGTTTAAACAAGGATAGTAGCATCATTCCTTGAGAGAGGAAGAGAATCTCAGGAGAACATCTTAGGAGAGATGGTGGGTTCGTTCTGGTTGTATTGTAACGGGGGAGCCTCTGGGATCTCCAGGTGGGAACATCTAATAGGCAGGTTAGATATATAGGCCAGAAGCTCAGGAGAAAGCTATTTGAGAGTCATCAGCAAATAGATGATAATTAAAGCCAAGAGAGTGTTTGAAACCACCCAGAGAATACGTGCAGAGTAGGAAAAGCATCCAAAGTAGACAATGAAAAATAACACCATTTAAGAAACAGGTAGATTTTTTTTTTAAAGACTAAGGATTATGTGAAGGAAGACACTCTCTAGAATACCATAATATCAGAAGAGTAATTTTCTTTTGTACACAAACCACATCTTAAAAATAAGTGAAGAATATTCTTTCTGAAAACTTTGTGGAAAGTTTTGTCTATACGACTAGTCACTAATTACTATTTGAAATAGTAGAGCTGTCCTTTCGCAATAGCAATAAAAACTTACTTAAGAATTAAACAAGAAAGATACATGACTATGAAGAAAGCTACAAAATCTTATTGAAAGATGTAAGAAAATAACTGAATAGAAAGACCATGTTCTTGGGTGAAAAGCCTTGGTCTCATAATGTGGTCAATCCTTGCCAAATTTAATGCAACTTCAATCAGAGTACCAATTTGTTTTCTAAGAACTGAGCAAAATTGTTTTACATGAAAATAAATGTTTGATATAGCAATAAAAGCAATAAAATCTCTACTATAAAACCATCATTAAAATAAAGTATGCAGTACCTTTCAAAACTATAAAATGTATTAAAACCTATTATAATCAAGAACCAACAATTGTTGGAGAGGATGTGAAGAAAGGGGATCCCTCCTACATTGCTGGTAGGAATGCAAGTTGGTACAGCCACTCTGGAAAACAGTGTGGAGGTCCCTTAAAAAGTTAAAAATTGAGCTACCCTATGATCCAGCCATTGCACTACTGGGTGTTTACCCCAAAGATACAGATGTAGTGAAGAGAAGGGCCATATGCACCCCAATGTTCATAGCAGCATTGTCCACAATAGCTAAATCGTGGAAGGAGCCGAGATGCCCTTCAACAGATGACTGGATTAAGATATGGTCCATATACACAATGGAATATTACTCAGCTATCAAAAAGAACGATTTCTCAACATTTGCTGCAACATGGATGGCACTGGAGGAGATAATGCTAAGTGAAATAAGTCAAGCAGAGAAAGACAATTATCATATGGTTTCTCTCATCTATGGAACATAAGAACTAGGAAGATCGGTAGAAGAAAGGGATAAAGAAAGGGGGGTAATCAGAAGGGGGAATGAAGCATGAGAGACTATGGACTCTGAGAAACAAACTGAGGGCTTCAGAGGGGAGGGGGTGGGG
The DNA here is from genome assembly GCF_017311325.1 of Ursus maritimus. Taxonomy (NCBI): domain Eukaryota; kingdom Metazoa; phylum Chordata; class Mammalia; order Carnivora; family Ursidae; genus Ursus; species Ursus maritimus. The sequence continues at coordinate 51,817,285 of NW_024423344.1, forward strand.
GAATGGGACAGGCTGGTGATGGGTAGTAAGGAGGGTACGTATTGCATGGTGCACTGGGTGTTATATACAACTAATGAATCATTGAACTTTACATCAAAAACCAGGGATGTACTGTATGGTGACTAACATAATATAATAAAAAAATATTATTATAATAAAAAAACCTATTATAATCAAAACAGTATAAATTTGCACAAGGATAAAATAGAAAAGTGAAAGAAAGTGAAGAGTCAAGAAATATATTCAAGTTTATTATAAGAATGTAATGTAGTACAAAATTGGCATTTCCATTCAGTGGGGGAAAGGGGAAGGGTTTCTTGGTGCTGATGTTAATCTGAAAAAGAAATTAACCTCAAGTCCAATTCATATTCAAAAATAAATTTCATATGAACTATGAAAATTCATATCAAAATGTAAAAATAAAATTATACTAAAATTTAAAAATTTTTGTCTAACTTTGGAATGATAGAGAACTTCTGAAGCAAGACAAAACCTAGAAGCTATAAAGGAAGAGAAACATAATTTGCTTATATCTTTCTTTTGTAATTATATGACAAGAGCTATCATAAACAAAAAAACAAAATGTAGACTAGAGAAAAAGATTTGCAATTCAGAAGACAGACAAAGGGTGTAGTGAGCATCTATCATTTGCGTGCCCAAGCCTTTTTGAATATTTATCCTACATTTGATAACTTACCACATTCTGAAGCCACCTTCAGAAACCCTACTTTTCCAGCCCCATTGCAGATGGGTCACAGCTGTGTCACCTGGTGCAGCTGCATGCGTCTTAAGATCCCAAACTAAACCACCTGAGAGAACAGGCTGAGTGTTTAAATGATTTTTCAGGAGATGGCTACAGCAGAGGCCACAGCTGTCCTAATGAATGTTCTCCTCAGGCCAGTTCTTTAATGCCGATCTGCTGGTTGTTCCTGGGAACTCAGGCTCTGGCCTGTTTCTCAAGCCCTTCCATTGATTCTGGGAGCTTACTCAACGTTCTTCAACTAATTGCTGACTGCCTAAACCAGCTAGTTTCCTTTGTTTGTACAATTTGATTTAAGAAAAAAAAAAAAGACAACTCAGGGATAAATGGGCAAAGAACATAAATAGGAAACTTGTAGGGGTGCCTGGGTGGCTCAGTCGTTAAGCGTCTGCCTTCGGCTCAGGTCATGATCCCAGCGTTCTGGGATCCAGCCCCACATCGGGCTCCCTGCTCGAAGGGAGGCCTGCTTCTCCCTCTCCCACTCCCCCTGCTTGTGTTCCCTCTCGCTGCCTCTCTCTCTGTCAAATAAATAAATAAAATCTTTTTAAGAAAATAGGAAACTTGTATAAATAAATAGAACATAAAAGAGATGCTTATCCTCATGAATCACTGAGGAAATTCAAATTTAAACAATGAGATAAACACCACCTTTTTACCATTATATTGGCAAAAATCACAAACAATAATAGGATCCTGTGTTAATGAAATCACCATCATGCATTGCTGGTAAATATTTCCATAACTGTGAAACAATCTGGCCATTGCTATAAAGGCTTCCTAGACTTCGCCCCAGACATCTTTATTCAGGGGAATTTATTCTTCAGAAATAAAAGCTGTAGCATATAGGACATATGTAGAAAGATGTTTGTTGCAAGATTTTCTTGTAATGTCCCAAAGCAAATAGTTGAATGAATTTGAATTCATCCATTACAGAGTTTTATGGTACTTCTATGATCAACTTTTCATAAAATTTACAACAAAAATCTACTAATGTGTTTGAAAACATATAGGATGCATAACAAGTTGACTAGTTTGAGCACAGAGAGAAGTATGAGTGGGTGGGTAAGGTGAAGAGGAAGGGGAGAAAAGGTACATACCTTTCAATGGAATTCACATAGTATAATGCTAACTGATAATGTAAGAAATGGACAGAAACAAGAAAATGAGAACATCAGCAATTTTTATTGGGGTTTTCTAATATTTTAACGATCTCTCATAAAGTTTTCAAAGAAAAAGCAAGTTACAGAATAATCTGTATAGTGTGATCTCATTTTTGGAAAAAAGTATATACATACAATATATGTATATATTCTCTAGTTACCTCAGAAAATTATCATTATCTGGAGTGCATAATGAAGAGCTTATTTTTTTTTATTGAGTATAGTTGACACACCATGTTACATTAGTTTCAGATGTACAACACAGTGAAACAACAACTCTATATGTAATGGTGTACTCACCACAAGGATAGCTACCATCTGTCACCATACAACACTATGACAATATCATTGACTATAGTCTTTATGCTGTACCTTTTATTCTCATGGCTTATTCATTCCATAACTGGAAGCTTATATCCCCCACTCCCCTTTACCTATTTTGTCCATTCCCGTACCCCCTCCTCTCTGGCAACCATCAGTTTGTTCTCTGTAATTATAGGTCTGAATCTGGGTTTTTTTGTCTATCATTTTGTCTTTTAAATTCCACATACAGGTGAAATCATATGGTATTTGTCTTTCTCTAACTTACTTAATACAATATCCTCTAGGTCCATCCATGTTGTCTCAAATGGCAAGACAAGGTCCCATCCTTTTTTACAGTTGAGTAATAGTCCCATATAGATATCTTCTTTATCTTCCCATATAGATATCTATATGTGTGTGTGTGTGTGTATACATATATCTTCTTTATCCCATATTCTTTATCCATTCATCTATCAATGGACATTTGGGTTGCTTCCGTATCTTGGCTATGATAAATAATGCTGCAATAAGCAAAGGGGTGCATATAGCTTTTCAAATTAGTGTTTTAGTTTTCTCTGGGTAAATACCCAGTAATGGTATATTGGATCATATGGTATTTCTGTTTTTAATTTTTGAGGACCCTCCATACTATTTTCTGTAGGGGCTGTTCCCATTTACATTCCTACTAACAGTGCATGAGGGTGGAAATGAGGAGCTTATTAACCTTCGCTTTCTATATGTCTCCACATTGTTAGATATGTTACAAAAATCAGATAATGCTTTTGTAATTTTTTAAAATCTAGAAAGTGAAAGGAAAAGGGAAGAAGGAAGGAAGCAGTAAAGGATGGAAGGAGGGATAGAAGGACAGAAGGTGAAGGGAAGGATTCTAAACAGAAGACGGACCTCCACATCAATGTTACTTTGTCTGCATAGCTTTTCCTAACCCAGGTGGATCAGATAACTCCCCTGTGTTTCTATAATACTCCGTACTCACCGCTTCTGTATCAAGTAGAACATTACATAAGAAGAACAAGCCCATTTCTCTATCTTCCCTTGAATGCATGGAACACTACCTTATGCACCACCTTAAGCACAGTTTCTGTCACAAAACAAATGCTGAATTATTTTTAGGAGAGTGGGTAACATATTTAAAGCACTAGAAGCAAACAATAGGCAGCCAATAAATGTTCATTACCCTTTTTTCTGTAAGTGGACTTTCATATTTATAAAGACTGCTATTTTTATAAAATACAATATTTTTATTGCTCAGAATAAGTTTAATTTATCCCTCAATTTTTCCTGAATGAAAATAAAGTAATTATTTATTTAAAATAAAATGCTATGAGGCTAATCAAAGCATCTGAGTCAAATTATATTCAAGTGGATAAAAACTTATTCTATTTTCCAGGTGATTAGAAAGAATGCAGTGAGTAGAAGAGAATTTGGCTTCTCATAGGCACTCAATGAGTGTTTAATTTGAATCTAAAACACAGCAGATTGCATGTGTAGGTTAGCTTGAACAACACACACAGTGGACACACTCTAGGGTCTCCTGGTGAGGGCTGGCAATGTTAATGCAGCGTAAATAGTACTCAAACACTAAAGGGATGTCAGAGAAGTTGAGGACTTTTAAAAACTAAAAGAATTTCTATGACTTTTGAATGTAATTAAAACAATAAAATTCTCCAAGTATGGATTTTAAAGTTCTGTGGAAAACTCTATAGAGTAAATTGCAGAGAGGAGGCAAATCTAACAGTTCCCTCACCAAAGGAATTTTATCTTCTGCACTGAAATGAGCTGCTGCTGGTGAACAAAAGAAATTAAAACAAATCTGCTTTTGAAAGAAATAAGCCTAACAATTATTCATAACATAAAATAACAATAATAGTAATAATAATATGAGTTATAATTTCAAGACACCGAGATTTTAAGAAGATACCAAGTGCTTTGAAAGCCTTCAAACCAATGTTATCCTAGTACAAGCTGCCTTTGAAATTCATGCCTTATGAGTAAGGAATGAATGCAGGGATTTGGTTCCATGGGAAATAGCAGGTAGGTGAGTAGACAGATGTGACCGAACACTTCCTAACTTCTGTGTCATCTGTGAAGAAGCAGAAGAGGAAAGTCCAGTTCCAGGTGGAAGATGTAGGGTAGATAAAAGACAGCCCATTATTTAAAGTTGAACAGCATGATCTTTATCACACCTAACTTTACCTGAGCAGGTTATTAACATCGTTCATAGCCAGGTCATGCAAAATTCCTTGTCAATAGTACGTTAAAACCAGACGTTTCTTTTGCAAAACTCCAATATGGCACTAACTAATATACACTGAGTTTTGTCCCAGCTCGTTCACCATCCTGATCAAACACAAGACTTAAATAATGTATAATAAAATGATTAAGATGAAGGTAGCAAATGAATGCTGTTGACTTCCTTCATCCCAAAATTGGACCCATGAACTTAATGCTTTTCCCCATCAAATTGTACCATGCTGAAAGTCAAAGTGAGATGCTATCAGTACCCACGTGGCTTTTAAGTGTTTCGATAGGCTTTATCGATGCTATTTATTTTTCTTAGAATGAAGCCATTACTTCAGCAATGCAGAAAGCACCACTTCATTTCTGTATCACACACACACAAATGGAAATAAAACTCGGTTCCTCTTCTTCCAGAATTTGCAAACATGATGTTGTCAAACCAGAGGAGGCAGCTACCCTCCTTCAGGAGTTGCAACTCTTCTGTGCTAAGGTAGGTCATGTATGTTTTTCCCTAATGAAAGGATGCCTCTTTCTGCTGCAATAGATAGTTTAGATTTTTTAATATTGTTAGTGTTGAGAGATAAACACTTTGGTACATATCGGAGAGTAATAAATTGTGTTGAACATTGATAAACTAACGCAATTACCAGCAAGGTCAGAGAGTCAGCTAATTTAGAAATATCAGTCCTAGGATTTTGAGTTGTCCCCTGGAGAGCTGCAGCCACTTTATTACAGCAGGAGGGTGAGGAGAAAATGGTACATTAGGATTGATCTTTTGATCTAATTGTGGAACTCTGCCATTCCTCGTTTGACCAAAAATGCTTACCAAGCAAGAGAAAACATAGCACAACTAATTGAGGACTATCCCTTACACACCAGACAAAGTAACAGAATTCTGGGAAATAAGGGAAAAATCCTGTCATATTATTGGCGTGAGCTTGTTGTCACTGATGTGCATATTTGTGACTCTTTTTTACAATGTCTTTTAAATCATAATTCCAAATCAAATTCGACAGTTTCAGCCAGTTTAAGAAAAAAATTCATTTTCACATTCATCACCGTGCTGGTAAAATTATAACAAAATTTGAGTGAATGAAATGTTCGGTGCCCCTCTTTCGATAGGGACTTAAAATTAGCTGTAGATGTACTTAGTTTTCAAAAGATTTCCAGTCCCAGGAAAAGTCTCCTTAGCCTTATCTATTCATCAATATTTCTTGTTTTGCTTATCAATAACACAAAGAATGTAACACTGCCTAACATATCTAAAGATAATTTATTCTAGAATATCTAAATTCATTTTAGAACGGTAAGTCTAATTTCCTGTTTTCATTAATATTGTTACTCTTAACATGATTTGGTTTAGCTCACCCAGGATCTAATAGGTCCTGGGCCTTTAGGAATAGGGCAATTTGACTTATTGTGTTAAAGTCAAACTGAACGTCCTGATTTGAGGGCTTAAATAGAGTTCAATTGAAATAAGATTCCTGTTTCGCTGCTAGGCACATCATAGGCACCATCAAATTGTATTATTTGGGAAAGCGATTTCAAATATAATCCCTCTTAATATGTAATCCCATTTGACAGACGAGTTTCTCAGGAAGCACTAAGACTGAAAAACGATTAAAGGGTTTATATGCAGCACCTTAGAAAGGCATGGGATTGATAGCCTTTCAGAAGTTCACATTCTCAAACAGGGCAATAACCAAAGTATCTTAAACACTACCCTAATATCTGCGCGCAAGCATGTAAATGAGTTTCAACTCGTGAATTCCAATAATACATTAAGGTTGGATTATATCTGAAAACTTTCCCCTTGGGTATAATATTTCCTAAACAGAAACCCTTTAATACATGACTTTTTGTTCAAATGGTTATCAGACAACCAGGAAATACAAGTAAAAGTAGTGACATTGTTTACTACAATTCCAACTTCAAGTGGAATCAAGTTTTCCAAAGGGTAAGGTAATTCACAGAAGGAAAAAGTGAAGAAGCTGAGCAGCGGGAAAAGGCATCACTTGTTAAGTGCTCATGGATGACACTTTCATTTCTTGGCCAAGGCTCATCTCAGTGCCTGCGATTTTCAAGACTCTCAAACATATCTTGCAAAATCCAGAACCATTCCCTCATTGTTTTCCTTCAATACCCCCAGTTGCTGTGAATTTAACTCTATTATTGAGTACTTAAAGCCCACTGAAGGATGTTAATATTTTAAAAACACAGTCTTGAGAATACAGCTAGAATGTTTACGATGCTGTTCTGTGGCAGCAGATTGTACTAATGAATGTAGCAAATAACCGATGTCAAATTGAGGTGGGCGGCCCAGCTGTCTGCCCTTTGTCTCTAGGCTTAATTCCCAGAAAGGGACTGGAGTAATCCCTTTGTGATACAATCAGCTCTAGGGGTTTAGCGACTTATATTACATTATTGAAAGGATGAGGCGCTGATGATGGGCTGATAACATGAAGATTGCATTAGGCAGAATATTAGCCCAAACACCACTGGGCTGCTAAGCCACCTCCTCACTGGGACATAAAACACAGTGTTTGTTTTTGTTCTTGTTTTTCAAAACTAAGTTGAAACTGTCTTTGGACAAGTCTTATGAAGCTTAGCTGGGAAGGGAGCCCATATTTAGACTCTGTAAAGATTGTCTTCCAAAAAGAAGACAACTTGCACAGTAAATGGGTAACAGAGAAAAAAATTGAAGTAGAGAGTACATTTACATAGCGTATTACATATTACATAAATTACATGTATCATACATACACATGTATTCTATACCCATAATAGGATAACAATACAATATTGTTTCATAAAGTAGCCACACAAACCAATAGCTTTTGCAGTAAATTATATGATTAAAAATACTCATACATTGTGAAAAAATTTCCAAGTTACAGTTTTATTTGTCCACTGTACCTCAATAAAGCTACAGTAAAATAAAATAAAATAAAATAAAACAAAACAAAATAATAAAATAAAATAAAATAAAATAAAATAAAATAAAATAAAATAAAATAAAATACTGGCTGCCTTTAATTTCATAAATTTGAAACAAATTTCACTTCTTCCAAAACCGGCATCATGAGATAATATGTCTTTCCTCTTAACAAACTTCTCATCAGCAAAGGCGTGTATGCCTTGATTTTCCAAAGGAAACTAAGGCATGTTCTTTGAGTTAGTTTAGCAGTGCCATGTGTCCCCTCTGATCTTACAAAGAGTGAGCACTTCAGAATTTATGGAGGCAATCTCTTTCCAAACAGGTCAATATTACTTTTCTGCAAAACAGAATTCCCTGAAATAAATTAGTTGGCTTTAAAATTCATTTAGGATGTATTTTTCATTAAAAAAATCACTTAAAGTTGATTTTTGAAAAACTTGATGAGTTTATAATATGATGATTATCAATGTATTCATCCGTTCAGAAATACTTCCAGGTGAATTGCTCACAATGAAAATAACCCAGAAACAGTATCAGTCACTTCTGGGAGTGAGGTAATATTTATTTTGGGAATTTGTTCTGGAGAAAGTAAGGAGAGAAAAGAAATGAACTGGACCTCTGGCCCCAGAATATCTGCCTAATGGCCCATCCAGCACTGGTAATGGGTAGAAATCCAATGTGGGTTTATTTTGCTGTCCCAAGTCTTTGCATTTGTTATTCTCTTCTTCCTTGAAGATGAGGCATTGTCCCTTTGTGGCAAAATCATAGTTAATTCAGAAGGCAGTCATTGTGTTTTCTACCTTCTCTGTAAGAATTAACCAGAAAAGGGTGCCTGGGTGGCTCAGTCTGTTAAGCATCTGCCTTTGGCTCACGTCACAGTCCCAGGGTCCTAGTATAGAGCCCTGCATTGGGCTCCTTGCTCAGCATGGAGTCTGCTTCTCTCTCCTTCTGCCTCTCCCCCCTGCTCGTGCTCTCTTCACTCTCTCGCTCTCTTTCTCTCCCTCAAATAAATAAAATCTTAAAAAAAAAAAATTAACCAGAAGTTTGGGTAAAATATCCATGATGCCTTCCAAGCCATCTTAAAGGGAAAAGTCATGAACCTCTCAAAAGTCAAAGAGACTTCCAGCCTAGGAGGTAAAAAGTAGAGAAGAGTTCCCTCCCATTCTAACAAGGGAAGCCAGATAATCTACAAAATCAAAACTTTTCTTAACTCCATCAGGAAGCAGAAGTTGCAGAGTAAACAGTCTAAAATCTAAGGAAAGATAGGTGTCTCCTAGGAGAGATGCGACCCTAGTACTGGCTCACTTGTAGCAGACCGTGGGAAGATCAGCCGCCACGCAAGCAGAAGAAAAAGAGGAGAGAATGGGGCAGAATGAATGTTTGAAGAAGTAATAGCTCAGAATTTTCCAAAAATAATTAAATACATGAAATCACATATCATAGAATCTCCCCAAAACAAGAATACTTAACAAAAACAAAACCAAACAACAACAAAACCCCTTAGGTATGTCTTATTAAAACTGATGAAAAGAGAAAGAGAAAATCTTGAAGCCAGTCAGAGAAAGAAGACAAGTTGTATACCAAAGAATACAGGAAAGAACTCCACCACACTTCTCATGGAAATTATGCAATCCAAAGGAAAAGAGAGTGACATCTTTAAAAAGCTTAAGGAAAATAATGCAAATACCTTATTTCATTATGAAAACTCTGGGTCTCGAGTACAAGCGGCTTGGTGGGCACTACCATATGGATCAATTACTACCATATGGATCATTTATCACTGGTATCCAAAATAATAGTCAATGTTTGCTAAGTGTTTTGAATCCTTTCATACAAAACATACAGATCTCAAGTGTTATGATTTAATAAAACAATTCCAAAGATAATGATAAATTTCATCAAAGAAGAAAATATTTATAGTTTGTATTTATAGTTGTTAAATTGTTCTGTTAGCATGCACAGGCAATATTAATATAAATAATTTCTAACATTATACAACAATACTTACTTTTAATTTAGCAAGTCATAGGGCTCTGTTGAATGTGCAGGGAAAAGACAAATATTTTAGAGTCCCTTGTATTTTTTCTGTGAGTGTAAAGTATCAGTATGATATTATATATGTTTGTATTTTGTCCCTGATTATACTTTCATAAGTATAATTTTCAGAAATCAAGTTTCTTCAGTATCTTGTAAATGCCGTATAAGTAACTACCATATTATTTTCTGTTTTTCTCTACTTTTTGGTCATTCAACAAACATCCAAGAATATTGAACATCCACTCTGTGCAAGACATTGTGCTCAGTGCCAAATAAAACTAGCAACATATTTTTTTTTCTAGCAGCACATTATTAAAATGGTCCACATATAGGCTACCTTTTGAACTGCACTAAGAGAATCAAGACCAAATGTTATCACGTTAAATAAGAACTTCATTTAATATAGAGTTAAAAAGAAAACTCATTTCCAAGCCATTTTTTTGCTCTTATTTACTTCTTTAATGAAGCAGATTCTCTTCTTTATGAGCAAAATGGTGATTTGCAGCAAATGATAACTCAAATGACTAAATAATAAAGGAGATGGAATATGTCACATTATCTTACACTGAAGTGCTGATATAAGATGATTTGCTAGAGGTCATGTTTTGCAGATTCTAAGGGCTTGAGAATAATATGTTCCATGATTTCACAGTGATACTACTTTTCTGACTATTAGACTGAATGGTGGGGGGTGCCTGGGTGGCTCAGTTGGTTAAGCATCTGCCTTTGGCTCAAAAAAGGTCCCGGGGTCCTGGGATTGAGCCCTGAATCAGGCTCCCTGCTCAGCGGAGGACCTGCTTCTCCCTCTTCCCTCTGTCCCCACCCCACCCCCCTTTGTGCTCGCACACACTCTCTCTCTCTCAAATAAATAAAAATAAACGTAGTGGTGCCCTTACTACAAAAGAATGTGAAAACTCTTTTACTGAAATTACAAAATCACTTTTTAAAGGAAAAAAAATGCACATATACTTCATTATTTCACTGTCTATCTGCTTTTCTTGAGGATGTTAATTTCAAATCATTTACTTCAGTTATCATTGGGCCCAAATTCTTTATTTTGTAGATAAAGTTGTTGAACAATAGCGAGGCTGTGACGCATATGGCACTATGGTCAGACAGATATTTACTGAGACCCACAGAATGAAAATCTTCAGGGCCAGGACCTCAGCACCTGCATTTGTACAGCGTTACTGTTGATCCTGATCATCAAGGGGAGATGAAAACTATGAGTCTGGCAGGAAATGCTGTACCCACATGAGTTTGCATTCAGACAGACCTGAGTGCCATACCCATCCATCACTTACTGTTGTGTGACCTTGGCAAGTTCTTTGTCTCTCAAAATCCTTCCATACAAAACACATACAGACTGCAAGTGTTATGATTTAATAAAACAATCCCAAAGATAATGATAAATTTATTTTAAAAAGTCCTGGTATTTGTTCATATATAAAATGAGAACAATACCTACTGTATGGTGTTTAAGTAAGGATTAAAAGAGACAGGTATGTTAAATCTATTGCACAGTGCTTGGTATGTGACAAACGTTTAAAAATGATAGCTTTTGACTGCTTAACCATTTTGCACCTTTGCTGAGCTGTTACTTTCTTCTACTCCTCTTAGTCATGAGAGTGTCTCCACTCCTAGTATCTAGGACAGCATTTTTTCCCGGTTATCCTATCCGACCTTCACCTCTACTGGCTTCTCTTCTTCTACTCCCCATAAAATGTAAGCATTCTCCAGATTCAGTTCTCCATTTTCTGGACATTTTCTAGATCTCTATTTTCCCCATGATGTCAAGTAACATATATTTGACAAATACTTTATTTTTTTTTAAAGATTTTATTTATTTATTTGACAGAGATAGAGACAGCCAGTGAAAGAGGGAACACAAGCAGGGGGAGTGGGAGAGGAAGAAGCAAAGCTCATAGCGGAGGAGCCTGATGTGGGGCTCGATCCCATAACGACAGGATCACGCTCTGAGCCAAAGGCAGACGCTTAACCGCTGTGCCACCCAGGCGCCCTGACAAATACTTTAAATTCCTATCTTTAGCTCTGCCATATCTTGAGATCCAGAAAAGGCTTCCAAGCTGTAATTAAGAGTGTTCAGCTTTGGATGTCCTGTAGACACCTCAGATTCATCCTTTAACCACACACACACACGCACACACGGGTACACATGCAACCCTCCTCAATTCTGTGCCTCATACTGTTTCTTTTTTTCTTTTTTAAGGTTTTTATTTATTAATTTGACATAGAGACAGCCAGCGAGAGAGGGAACACAAGCAGGGGGAGTGGGAGAGGAAGAAGCAGGCTCCCAGCGGAGGAGCCTGATGCAGGGCTCGATCCCAGAACACCGGGATCACGCCCTGAGCCGAAGGCAGACGCTTAACGACTGTGCTACCCAGGCGCCCCCTTCAAACTGTTTCTTATCTTTTATCATCATCTTGTCTCTATATAAAATTTCAATATTTTGTCTATTATGAATTGTAGCTTTGATTCATTGATTTTGATTTTTAAAAATATTTTATGAAAATATTGGGGCATCCTCTTAAATTTTGAGCCCCAGGCAAGTGCCTACACATGCTTCGTCCTAGTCCTGGCCATGGGCTGTGGTTCTGGCTGCATAACACCTCTTTTTCTCTGAGCATTCTCTGAGCCTGGTTCTCCATCTTCATAGCAAATCCATGAGCTCTCAGTAACTTTTCAATAAATGCCTGTTCTATTTAAGTCAGCCAGAGTCCCTCTATATACTTTGAATCAATGAAGAATAAACAAATGGGAAAAGGAGGAAGAATACTCAAAATTATACTACTAAGAAGTCATCCATGGCCTGAAAATCTTGTTCTAATACTGAGGGACAGATTTTTTTGTGTTTATCAGGAAGTTCTTAAGTTTGACCTTTTTCATAATATTTCCATACGTAAGTACTCAAATTTCAGGCAAAGTAACAAATTCAAGTATTTATTGGCTGGAAAATTCATGGTATAAACTTCAATGCAGGCCAGTGGGACTTGTTTAATGCACCATGGTGGTATCATGGTATAGTATGCATTACAAGCACCTGCTTCTATGTCAGGGAAACCATAGTTAGTTCTAATTTCTGAAATATCATCAACTGTATTACCTTGAACACATTAGTTACCCGTTTTAACCTCAAGATTATTGTGAGGATTAAATAAGAAAAATATAAATTGCTTAACATAGTGCCAGGCACATATTACATCCTCAATTAATGTTTGCGGAAGTAGAGATGATAGTGGCAAATATTGTCTCCTTGTTATACAGTTAATCTCAAGTTAATCTCAAGAAACTGGGCTTTCCTACTTAACAAATTTATATCTATTTAGTAAAAAATATCTCCACGGTCTTTCCTGGGAAGCATCTAATTTGTCCTTCTGTCTACAACTCCAGTTCAGGTACCATCTTGTCCAAATTCAGGGAGTGTCATTTACATTGTAGTCCATAGAAATGGTGCTCCATGAACTTGGGGAGTATACAGCATTCAGCTCTGTTTCAACTTTTGAATTTAGCAAATAACACAATGATCATGGGCTACAACTCTTTTACTCTTTAATCATCCCTTTTATCTTAAAATAAGCAATAATTAATACAATATCAGAAGAGCAAATATAGATTCAACATTTTGTTGCTTGTGTTTTCTTTTTAATGATAAGCATCAAATAAGTATTTTGATTTTCAGGATGTGGGGGAATACTTAATAAAGCACTGGGTTTCTTTTTTCTTCAGATCGAGTAGGACTTGCAATCTTAGTTGTATGACTCTTTAACCAGAGTGGATATTAAATTTATGGGTAGGTGATTGAGCACCTAAAATTTTGTTAAACTCACGAATTATATATCAGGATTATCATTAACAGAGAAAAACCTCAACGTACATGTTAGAAATACAAGAGGGAAATTTATCTGAATTCCAAAACAACAACAAAATAATACCACGGTTTTCCCGGAGAATTTTTCACTTGTTAAAAAGCAACTGATGTTCAATTTTGGGAACACATGTTGGAAATCAGTTTCTTCACTTTCAGAGGATTTCTAGCTGAATGATATATCTCTTCAAAGGAATATGAAACGCTGGTATAACTTGTGATGTGATAATCAAAATATGTAATTATGTAGCAGATTATTTTTTATGTCTGTAAGGAAAGGATTTAATATGCAGTATAACTCCTCATTTAACAATTTTTAACATAGCTTAGTCTAAGCAGTGTTTATTATTTTATCATCATTATCATTATTATACACTTCTATCAGAACTGAAGTTTGGTGAGTTAATGATGGTAATTCAGAAAACAGATGTCCCAGTCTGTATTTGTGTCAGATTTAGTGGGTGACAAAAAGCAGAGGGGGAAAGAAGTGAGGGAAATACCCAGACATAATGTTCTTAAAGGCATTATCCTGGTTCATATGAGCAAAAATATGAAAAGTAGCAGATAATTTGAGTCAATATCCCTAAGAATCAAAACCAGAATCTTCTGCAAGAACTTAATATCCTGCTTACATTTGTCTTTTTGCCTTGTCTTTTTTACTTTGCAATACTTTTATCACCACCTAGGGGCAAGCCAAACAAGCAAGAATCTCCTTTTTCACCACTAAGTCATTCCTAAATTATATGCTATCTGAATCAAAAAGACATTTATGATTTCAAATGATTGCTTGGCTTTTTTCTTCCAATAAAAGTCAATCTTTTATTATGTATATCTTCTTTGTCTCAAATATGATTTTAAAATATAAAATGATTTTTGTAATACATGAATACCATCTTTTAGTTTTATTGTTGTGTCTCTTCTTATATGTCAACTTGTCAAAAACTTTTCATTTTATTTAGAGCAAATTTCGATTTAAAAGAATAAGTCTACTTTTATAACTGTTCAGCATTTCATCCTTTAAATTAATTCTCATGGAAGACATTTGCAAAGTGTAAAGCATAGTAACTTCCGATTATACATAATATCAAATCATACCAAAAAAACTCTTTTGCTGAAATTATTTAAAAGTAATCTAATTAAAAGAATAAAAATTAAAATAATCTAATTTCAATGGAACAACATGGAATGGGATAACATTCATATTATAGAAGAGAGAAAAAGGAGCAGGAAACTTATTTGAAGAAATAATGGCCAAGAACTTCCCTAACCTAGGAAAGGAAACAGACATCCAGGGCCAGGAAGCCCAGAGAGTTCTAAATACAATAAACCAAAAGAGTTCCATACCAAGACACATTATAACTAAAATGTCAAAAGTTAAAGAGAGAGAAGCAAGAGAAAAACAAATTATTACATACAAGGGAAACTCTACAAGGCTATCAGCAGATTTCTCAGCAGAAACTTTATAGGCCAGAACAGAATGGCAGGACAAATTCAAAGTGCTGAAAGTAAAAAAACTTACAAGAATACTCAGCCTAACAAGGGTATCATTCAGAATTGAAGGAGAGATAGAGTTTTCCAGACAAGCAAAATCTAAAAGAGCTCATCACTACTCAACCAACCTCACAAGAAATGTTAAAGGCTCTTCAAGCTGAAAAGAAATGGCACTAATTAATATATATGAGAGTAAAAATCTCACTCGAAAAGGTGTATCTATAGGGAAGGTGGTAGATTAATCACTTACAAAGCTACTATGAAGGATAAAAGATAAAAGTAGTAAAATTAACTAAAATTGTAATAATAAGTTAAGAAGTACATAAAATAAGATGTAAAATGTGACATCAAAAACAAAACATGATGGAAAAGTAAAAATGTAGAATTTGGGAATGTGTTCAAATTTAAGTTGCTATCAACTTAAAATAGACTGTTATATACATAGGATGATATATGTGAGCCACATGAGAAACACAAAGCAAAAATGTATAGAAAATACATAAAAGAAAATGAGAAAGAAAGCTAAACATAACACTAAAGAAATTGATCAAACCACAAGAGCAGAGAAAAAGAAAAGAAAGGAACAGAGAAGAACTAGAAAAACAGCCAGAAAACAATTGAGAAAATAGCAGCAAGTACAAATCTAACAATAATTACTTTAAATGTAAATAGACTAAATTCACTAATTAAAAGACATAGAGTGGCTTAATAGATAAAAAAAAAAATAAGGCACATCTATATACTGCCTATAATAGACTCACTTCAGAAGTATGGACCCATACAAGCTGAAAGTGAAGGAATAGAAAAAGATATTCCAAGCAAAGGGAAATGGAAAAAAAAAAAAGCTGTACTCGTATCAGACAAAATCAACTTTAAAACAAAGACTGTAATAAAAAACAGAGGGGCATTACATAATGATAAAGGGGTCAATCCAGCAAGAAGATATAACATTTATAAATATACATGTACCCAACTTTAGGGGCACCAACATAAGGAGACCTAAAGGGAGAAATTGCTAGCAAAATAATAACAGCCCAGGACTTTGACACTCCGCTTACATCAATGGACAGATCATCCAGGCAGAAAATCAATAAAGAAACATCAACCTTAAATGATGTTAGAGTTTTTTTTTTTAAGAAAGAGCTTTTATTTAAAAAAAAAAAAAAGATGGACTTGTATTATTTTTATTAAGATGGGTTTAAATAGATATAAATGAAACATTCCAACCAAAAACAGCAGAATACACATTCTTCTTAAATGCACATGGAACATTCTCCAGGATAGATCACGTGTTAAGCTACAAAAAAAGTCTCAATAAATTTAAGAAAATTAAAATCATATCAAGCATATTTTCTGACCACCATGGTATGAAGCTAGAAATGAATTACAAGAAGAAAACTGGACAAGCTACAAATACATGAAAATTTAACAACATGTTACTGAACTACTACTGGGTCACTGAAGCAATCAAAGGAGAAATCAAAAACTACCTAGAGACAAATTAAAACAGAAATATGACAGAGCAACATCTGTGGTATGCTGCAAAAACAGTTTTAAGAAAAAAGGTGAAATGCAATACAGGTTTACCTCAAGAAACAACACAAATCTCAAATAAACTATTTAACTTTACATCTAAAGGGACTAGAAAAAGAAGAACAAAGAAAGCCCAAAGTTAGTAGGGCAAAGGAAATAAAAAAGATCAGAACGGAAACAAATGAAATAGAGAATAAAAAGACAATAGAAAAGATCGATGAAACTAAGACCTGTTTCTATGAAAAGATAAACAACATCAACAAATTTTAACTATATTTACCAAGAAAAAAAGAGAGTTCAAATAAATAAAATCAGTAATGAGAGAGAACACACTACTGATACCACAGAAACACAAAGGATCATAAAAGAGTACTATGAACAATTATTTATACAAACATATTTGGACAACCTAGAAGAAATGGATAAATTCCTAGAAACATACAATATTCTAAGACCAAATCATGAAGAAATAGAAAATCTGAATAGACAGATACTAATAAAGAGATTGAATCTATAATCAAAAACCTCCCAACAAACAAAAATCCAGGACCAGATGGCTTCACTGGTGAGTTCCAACCAACATTCAAAGATTTAATAGCAATCCTTCCCAAACTCTTCTAAAATACTGAAGAGGAGGAAATGCTTCCAAACTCATTCTATGAGGCCAGCATTACTCTGATACCAAAATCAGACAAGGACACCACCAAAGAAGGAGAAGGAGAAGGAGAAGAAGAAGGAGGAGGAGGAGGAGGAGGAGGAAAAGGAAGAGGGAGGAGGAGGAGGAGAAGAGGAGGAAGAAGAAGAGGAAGAAGGAGAAGGAGGAGGAGGAGGAGGAGGAGGAGGAGGAGGAGGAGGAGGAGGAG